>NW_011888866.1:6709621-6721428 GCF_000151845.1 Pteropus vampyrus
CAAGCCCTAGACTGACAATTGGATGACTTAGTTTGGATCTGCCACTTATACAATGGGTAGGTGGCTGAAGAGAAGTCATCGAACTTCCCAAGGCCTGTTTCTTCAGATGTAAAAGGAGGACGATGGAAACTGAGGCCCAGGCTCCTTATATAAATGAGGACAGAATGTATGATCACCCTGATGAAACACTATCACTGACTTCTCATAGACCTATGCCAAGAGGTAACCATGCAAAGGGTAAAGCCAAGCCCCTGGCCTCCCTGGATACTTTGGCCTTCTTTGTCCTCTTTGCTCTCTCTGTCACACTCCTGCCTCCACAGTGGGCAGCATGTCAGCTTATGCTTGAGGACCAGAAGAAAATCCAGCCCATCACTCTGCTCTTCCCACAGATGAACAGAACCCCCAGAACCACTACACAGTGAATAAATACACAGTGACATTCAGCCAGCCAAGAGTCAGAGCGTGCCAGGCTAATTTATAGTCCTACCAGGGCCTAGGCTGGTACCTGAATCAAACATGTATTCTTCACGCAGCTGTTCTAGGTTTAGCAAGCTCCCAAAAGACTGGTTTGGCCCACATTTCCCTCTTCCCTCTCACTCATTCTCTGCAACTGTGGTGGATTAAAGCACTGTTCCCATATAGGCGAGTGTCTCACTCCCCTATAATGTGGTTGTATATCCACCTTCTTTGCCATGTGACTTTGCAAGATCTCTCTCTAGAATAGCCAGAGTATACTTCCTCACCCCACTGATACTGGGCTTGGCCATGTGACTTGTGTTGGCCAATGGAATGTCAGGGTAGCACTTATGAGCCAAAGCCTTAAGAGGCATCGTGCATTTCCATTTGCCCTCTTATGCTGTGATCTGCCACGAAACAAGCATGCCCTAGGTAACTGCAGCCCCTTCAGCCTAGGCCTCAGAATAAGCTCATAGGGAAGAAACCTGAGGCCAAATGGAAGACTATAGTCCAGCCTGGGCCAGCTAACGCCAGCCTAGGTCAAGCAAACCATACCCAAACAACAGACAAGCAAGTGGGAACATAAATATTTGTGGTTATGAGTCATTGAGATCTGGGACTGTTTGTTACCCAGCAATATTATGCAGCAAAAACTAATACAATCATCCATTGTAAGAGCAAATATAATAGTAAGTTTGCCTGGCATGTAATAGACATGCAATAATAAAATATTTGCGCTTAAGATCTTAATTCGTTTATTGTTTAAACACATACAGACACTCCCACACATGAAGCACTATGCTAGGACCACAGGGAGCTAAGCATAATGAAAAATACAAAGGCAACTAACTCTTGCATGTGTTTTTTTTAAGTCTAGCAAAACTCCAAGCCTTCTAAATCCCACTGGGGGAAAGGGTTCTGTGTTGACAAAGCTTCTAAATTCATTTCATTCATTCATTTATTGTCCTGAGTCAAATCACAGAAGGGATGAAATTCAGTATTTATGCATTGAAGTGAGGTGATTCTGATATTTATTGATGGTGAAATTTACTTCCTTCTACAAATGTACTATTTACTTAAAAGACAGGCACTAGATTTTTTAAAAGACAGTAAGAACTTTTAAAGGTAATTCAGAAGACAGGTTTTGGCCATATTCCTCCTTACGCTTACCTCCACACAGAGTTGTGGGAGGCTCATACATTTAATAACCTTTGGCATGAAGTCTTTTCAAAGGCCTTTTGAAAGTCTAAATAAACTATATCCACTGGTTTGCTCTCTTTCCCACATTTATTTTCTCCCTCAGAGAACATTAATAGATTCATCAAGCATGATTTCTCCATCTGCATGTCATGTTTTTTTTTAAGAGTCCAGTGATATAACCCTCTTCCAAGCCAGCTGGATGTAGACGTGGATTAGCTCTGAAAACAAGGAGCATTTCTAATGATTCTAGCTGGGAATCTGCAAAAGCGAAGTGTCAGAATAATAACACACACATATACACCTTCCTATGAAAACTTCGTTTTAAGCACTTCAGACAACATTAACTCATATAATACAAGATGAGAGTGCTAATGAACTAACTGTTGCCTCTTCAGGGAGCCAGGATTTGGACCTGGTAACAGCCAGGCCCTGAAGCCTCTCTGTCAATCCCAACCCAGCCAGAGATTCCGGGTTTCCTTCCCTAGCTTCCTGTCTTTGGCCACGCAATGAAGATCCCCAGGGAAGCACAGAGGGAAGACCATTCTACAGCATCTTTTATTTCAAGACATGGCTTTTCCCTGGAGTTTCCTCGAAGGGACTTCCGTAAGCCCCACAGAGCTGCCAACATCCTGCTTCCTCTTGGTGGGGCCTACTCACCTCTCCAAAATCGGAGCAAAAAGTAGAGCCTCCTCAGCTATAAAGCTCCTGAATCCTGGCTGAAACCTCAAGCCTCACCCACCGGAAAAACTCAGGATCTCAGAAGCCCTAAGCTGCTCTCCGAAATGCTTTAATCATTTCTTATTGAACTCCCCCCGCAACCTTGTTACTAAAGTCTGAAAAGGGGGAGGTGTTAGGAGGGAGCACATCACCCCCTTTCAGTCTCGACTCTCTCCAAAGAGCTAGTTTTATATCTCCAGGCCTCTCTAAATCTTCTACCAATAGTGGTTGGAGGAGGGGTAGGATAAAGTTAAGATTGTCTGGGTCACTGACAAGCTGCAAATCTGGCCCAGGCCTCCACCTGGAAATCTAAGCAAAGGATATTATTAAAGTCACAGGTTAAGGATCACTCACTCCACAGCTCTTCATTTAGAAGCCCGCAGTGGCATTAAATGTAAACACTTCCCAAGAATGCTTTAAAACAGAGGGAGGTTTTTATTAAACGACTTAATTGAGGGCCACTTCTCATTGTGGAAAGCTTTTAGACTGAGAAATAAAAGGAACCTGGTAGGTGTTTTCCAGACACTTGTTTTTAAAACCTGCCACGCTGTCCTGGGGATATGAAGCACAACTCAAGGCTGCTATGTGTGCTCCTGCTGCTAATTCTTCAGCAGAAACAAAACACTTAATAAGACCTACTCCAAGGCAGTACCAAGAACCTGGCTTGAGAGCTTCATTCCAATATTCATTTCAAGGGTCATTAGAATCACTGGATGGGAGAAGTGGAAAAAATAAGGCTGGCCAAAAAGGACCAAAATAAATGAAGAAAGACATAACATGGGAGAACAGGCCTGATGAAAAAGGTTTAGGGTTGCTCTACAAAGACACCAGGTAAAAAGGAATGAAGTGCTGATACTTACTATGATGCATATATGAACCTGGAAAACATTACACTAAGTGAAAGAAGCCAGACACAAAAGGCCGTATGTTGTAAGATTCCATTTTATAGAAAATATCCAGAACGACCAATGCCACAGACCAAAAGTAGACCAGTGGTCGTCAGGGCCTGGAGGGAAGGAAGAATGAAAAGCGACTGTTTAATGACTACAGAGCTTCCTTTGGGGTGATGAAAAGTTATGGAATTAAATAGTGGTGATGGTTGCATGATGCTATGAATGTACTTAATGCCACCAAACTGTATACTTTACATTGGTTAAATTGGTCAATTTTATATTTTGCGTATTTTAACCACAATAAAATAAGAAATAATACCAAGAGCCCTAGAAAATTCCTTTTCCAGTTACTAACCCAGGAGCAATGCCTTCCTCAACTGAGTAAAAATATACATGCTATTGGCCAAAATACTAAATAATATTTTACTAACAACTCCTTGATTAAGCTAAGCTTTCTACGTGCACCATGCACTTCTCAAAGACATGTCACTTCTCCCTCCCCACATCTGTTGTCAGGTGGGTAGTGTTGTTACCATTAGCCTCATTTTACAGGTGGGAAAACTAAGGTGCAAGGAGGTTGAGGAGCTTGCCCAAGGTCACGCACAAAGAAAGGAAAAGCCGAAGGATGACAGGAAGTAGGGTGACCAGGTCGCTCGCACCCGCACTCGTGATCTCAACCATGGGCTGCACGGCCTCCAAACCACGCTCTCTGCGGCAGGTATGTTTCCTGGGCCTAGCTTACCACTTTGCCCACGACCCAGATATCCTTTAGCTATTGAGCACTAATCCTTGTTTAGTGGCATTTATTGAGTGGCTACTAATGAACAGTCTTCTCTAAAAAAACATGTTCAAAAAGCAGGCCTTAGGAATCATACTATACCTTCACATGTGTAGCACTATCTTCACGTGTGCAGCTCATCTGTATTTTTGTCCTGAAACAATGTGATAGGCTAGGAGGGTGATGTGATTACCTGTCTTTTTACCTAGAAAAGAAGCCCCACGAGGTCTGTAATGGGCCACAGGTGGGTGCTAGCACCTGGCTTCTACTCCAGGGTCTCACTCTGCTGTGTTCATTAAGAGCCAGGCTTAACTTCCCTGAGACCTTAAGGGATTTCTTTAACGTATAAGTTATTTATACGTATTATTTATATATAAAAAGATTCGAGCAATTGCAAATGAAGTGAAGGAGCACTTAAGGGAGAGGAAAGTAATTCTCTTCCACTTGAGGAGCACCTGTAGGGTAACCCGGAAGCATCAATAAAAGGTTAAATTCCATTCTCTCCTCCCTACTTAAGAAAGCAGGGCTCTTAGTCGCTAGCCAACAGCTCCCTTAGAGGGGAGATGTTGAAAACAACCATTGCTGTCAGAGGTTCCACCCTGCTAGGGCTCTCAGACTCAGCACTGCTGACATCTCAGCTGGATAATTCTTTGTTGTGGGGGCTATCCTGTGCACTGTAAGGCAGAGGTCCCAAAACCCCGAGCCACCTACCAGTACCGGTCTATAGCCTGTTAGGAACCAGGATGCACAGCAGGCGGTAAGAGGCAGACCAGTGAGTGAAGCTTCATCTGTATTTGCAGCCACTCCCCAGCGCTGGCATCACTGCCTCAGCTCCACTTCAGATCATCAGGCATTAAATTTTCATAGGAACACTGGCCCCTGGTGCCAAAAAGGTTGGGCACCGCTGTTAGGCAAATAGCAGCACCCTGGCCTCTACTGACTAGATGGCACTGGCCATCACCACTCTCAGTTATGACAACCAAGAATGTCTCTAGATATTGCCAAATGTCCCCCAGTGGGGCCCAATCCAAGTTGGTGAGACCCTAATCTCTTACCCCCCTCCCCAGTGTGAAGAAGGAATGAGAGCACAAGAGAGAGAACTACTATTTTCTACCAGCTCATGTACTTTTATGTCAAACCGTGCCTTGCCCTAGGAAAATGGATGGTGGGTTTGAACCCTACAGATGTTTGGTCCTCAACTCCTAAGAAAACACACTCTGCTAGCAAGAACAGTCCCAATAGTGCTTGGAAGTCTGAAAGGCCTCTTTTACTCACGAAATAATCTGCAAGCTGGGGGGTATGCATGCCCTTTGAATGATAAATGCTTTAAACACAAATACACACAAAAGATCGCTGGCCATGAGAACTCGAAATACATTTTTTAAAACACGCATTTATCAAGAATTCTCTAATTATTGTTGTGAAACATTCCCCCAACACTCTCACCCTTCTCAGTGCTCGTCTGTTTTTGTTTAGAAATCACTATGGCTGCCAGAGAGAGAAAGATGTATGAAATACAAAGATGTCAAGTCTCAAAAGGCTGGCTGACTTCCGTCTTTCCCTAAGACTTTATTGAGCACCTATTTTCTGCTAGACAGGAATACAAGGTCAGTGGAGAGATCTAACCTCTTTACAGATTTATAGGTTTGTGGGAGTTCAAATGTGAGACACAGGGCACTAACGGTGTTCTAATTGCTGAGATAAAGGCATAGACAAGCAGTCAATAATTTCTTGAAGAAATGAATGAGTGGGTGAATTGAGGAAGTGAATGAATAGCGGGTGCACCAACCAGAGCTCTGTTGAGGCCATCTTAAGTTGTTAATAGCACAGCTCAGGGCCAGACAAGTTTGAACTCTGGATCCCACCACTGGGTAGCTGCTCAACTTGATAAGTTACCCTGTTCCTCATGGCCTTGTTTCCCTCACCCGTAAAATGAGTTTAAGATAGTACCTATCCCACAGAGTTGCTATGTTAAAAATTCTCGGACAGGGCTGGAAGTAAATGCTCTCGGAGCATTTGCAAGTGTCTTTCTCTCTCTCTTGCCCACCCAGGGGCTTCACGCCCAGGAAGTTGGACTCATTGCAGGTACCTGGAACTGAAGTGCCAGGTGCTCATGCCCTGAGCAGACCAGTGTAACCAGTAGCTCTAAACCTACCCCCCAACTCCCCTACTTCCTCTCTCCCACCCTACACCCCCCACCTAAAAATAAAAAAGAAGAAAAAAAGCTTACAAGTGGCCCAGGGCGGCAGAGACAATTAGGGCTGAGCAGGTCTGGCTCTGTCTGGAACAAAGTGCTCAAGCCCCAGACCTGAAACTCGCTCAAGTAAAAGAAATCTTAAGTTTTGGTAAACTCCGCCCTGCAGTCCCTTTGCAAACTATTCTCTTATCTCTCTCTTCATTCTTTCTCTATCGGTTCCTCTCCAACTCCTAAAGCTTTCACAGTAATCACCACTCTCAGTAAACTTTCCAGGTTTTTGATATTTGATTAGGGCAAGGAGAGAGGCTAATCAACTTTTCAGCTGTAATTCTGAGTAAGTCACTGTTTCTAATAAGAAAATCGCATAGGCAAAATTAATGAAGCAGATCTTTTTTTAAAAAAGTTATTAGTATAGCTACCATGAAGCTCAAAGATATAGATTAGTTCATAGGATATATTATGAATTTGAAAACAGGGCCATTTCTTTTTCCTTTGTAATAAAATCAAAAGAAGGCAACTATTTAGAGTCTGAAACTGAGCTGGAATCCCCAAACTCCCACATAGCACGAACTCCAAACCTTACCAGATCCTCACCTGGAAAATGGGACTATCACCATTGCTATCACAGGATCACAGGATCCACGGGAGGAGTCATGGTCACGGCAGGTCCTCTTCCCTGAATGGACTATAAATTTTCAAGGGAAAACAGAGTTCCTGTTTCAAATGCAATAAAATACAAGGAGAGAAAGCCAGGGGAAGTCAGAGGAAAAACTAAGGGAATCATTGAAGCCAAAACTAGAAAATCTTGGTCATTTTGCCTCAATTCTCTAGCAAAGAGATAAGCAACAGTAAACGATTATTAATAATAAAGGGCCTTTATAGACCTAAAAACAAACAAACAAACAAAAAAACTACAAAGCAACAGCCTGAACCATTATGGACTTTACCTAAGCCAAGCAGAGATCACTGTGATTGGGTGGCTGGGAATAAAATCCACCCTATAAACTAAGAAGCCAGAATAGTCCACGTTCATGACAAATACCCTGTGCTCTAAATCTAAACACTCTTAACTCCATGACGACCCTCCAGAGTCCCCTGGAAATGTTCCCGAGAGCTGACCTTCCTCAGGTTGAAACATTGAGCCAGAACCCACTGCAGTAATGAACGCACATTGAGTAACCCTGTCTTAAACTCATCTTTACTAATTATAGTTCCATTCTGCCTCTAAGCCCTTCCTACCTGTAATTTTAAGAGCTCGAGGTAATTACTATGCAGCAAAGTTTTGTTTTTGTCGCAAGTACCACATAAATAGGAATTGAACGTGCACAGCTTCATTTTGCTCCACCATGTTCAACATTGAATTTTGTTGTTAATCACTCACCCAGCAACCAATTATCTACAGAAATTCAGAAGTTTGCTGAGCTTGAAGAAATGTGGAGATAATGTCTCTCTAAGATTTGGAATGCATTCAGAGCCTTTCTGAACAGCCCAATCTACGCTGTTAAAAAAAAAAAAAGTAAGATTTCACAAAATTTCCCTTGGGATGACAAGCCCGCAGTGATCTTCAGTTTAATATTACACATCGTCTAGCAGAGGAAAACAGTAAGTCAATCCAGAACTAAAAGACTGTGATGTTAGAAAAACAAGGCAGTGAAAATTCAATTTCTTAATCAGCTCTGCTTACGAGGAGCAAGGAGCAGTGGAAAGAACTTAGCTTTGTATTCAAACAGACCCGAGCACTCTTCAACCCTCAGCTCTGCCACTTCTTCTGAGCACTGTGAGCTGCCACAAGATCCTCTTTGGGCCTCAGTTTCCTCATGTATAAAGTGAAGCCACTGCCACCTGCCTCTCAGGAACATGTGGATTCAGAGAATGAAGGACAAGTGCTGAACACACTACCTGGCACTTGAAAGGAGGTCGATAAACAAATGGGAACTATTCTTACAACCCTGGGGTTATTAGCCCTGTAGGTCAGGTATTTGGAAACCACCTTCCCAAGGGAAGTACAGTATGAAGCCCAGTTTTTAGTCCATCCAAGGACACCTGAGCCAAAATGACAACCGTCGTCCAAACACACCTGAGCCAAAATGACAACCGTATGATAAAGAACGAATGTCCTCACACTGGAGTCACAGACACAGACCAAATCACCTGCACTAAAAGTACAAGAGCTGCTGCTTTAACGTGGCACTTCGTGCTCTCCTCCCAGCTCTGGTGCAGAGGTAGCCACTACTAAGTTTATTTTGCCAGTTACCAACATGCCAAAAATGGGTCCAGCCACATTCTCCACCAGCTTCCCAGCCCCAGGCGACACCCTTGCACAACTTGGTTAAGTACATACTCCTTGAGCAATATGTACCTGCCCGAATCTGGCCTCCTTTCTTCACTCCCCATTTCTCTGCATGATCTGTGCTTCCCTCTCTTCTGGCAGAGAAGTATCTCAAATCAGTCATTTAAAACATGGTGCAGGGACCTAATAAAAGAAATTCTAATTTAAATTGGAGTAAAGCTTTTCTCGTGCCAATGAACTGAGTAGGTATCTATCCAGGTGACACCTGACCTCCCCCACTCCACTCCACTCCACTCTACTCCACCCCACCCCCTCACTCCCCCGCCAACGCACACAGTTCTCTGTGCCCATCATAATTCTAAGAGTTCCCAACTTACTGTAACCCACGGTTTATACTTCCACAGGCTGTAAGCTCCTTAAGTCACAGACTGAACCCTGTTAACCGAGAACTCAGTGCGGCATACAGAGCTTTTCCAGGAGTGGGGCCTTTATAAGAATTTGCTAAATGAGTGAGTAAAGGAATGAAACAACAAAAACAAACAAGAACGTGGTGTGAATTTGAGATGAAGCACTCTCCCTCCCAGGGATAGTGGTTTGAAGGACTAAGGGCAGGGCACGAGGAGGAGGCTGAACTGGGGCTTCCCCTACGTAAGCTTCCCCTACGTAAAAGCCGGTCGGCCTTGGTGCTATTTCCATCAAATCCTTTTTTTTTTCCCATTTTCAGGGTTTTCATGTCATAACTTGTTTCTTGAGAACAGCTATGTCACGTGACAGAATGAAGTAAGTGCTTGGTCATTCAGGGAAAATAAGCTAATTTTCAATTCCCCTTGAACTTTGTTTTCTCCTGTGATGCCAACCTCTCAGCCATTTCGCTGCCCTTTAGTGCCAGGATCAGAGGAGAAAAAGAAAGGAAAAGTTCAAGATCAGCTGTGTTTTTTAAAAAGGTCAATAGCATCTCTTAAATAAATGGGATTCAGGGAGAAAGGGAGTTAAGGAGGCCATTAAATTTCTTTAATCACCCCTCACCCTATTGGCACAAGGAAATTAACTGTCCCTACTTGAAGGGGGAAGAAAAAAAGAAAAAAGGAAGCCAACAGGGCAATCTATTCTTCACACAAATCAAAGATCATCCTTTCTCTAAACAAAGAAGCCCCTCACAAATTATTCTTATTTTTCTTCACTTTCTTCTAATCACTTTGGAATAGTAGAGCTGCTACCGCAAAGTGAGAAATGTTCCAGTAAATCTTTTTAGGTTCATATTTACATACATTTTTCCTTCCTTCCTTCCTTCCTTTCTTTCCAAAATGTACTATTATATTCACAGCATAACTTTTGCTGTTCAGGTGGAACTTTTCAGACACCAAGAGTTCAATAACATCCTCAAGTAAACATTTTCCCATAAAATACAGACAAGATTAACAAATTAACAAGCCATTTAGTAACATGGCTTCATTCTGTTGGCCTAGTCCAAAAAAAAAAAACTAAACAAACAAAAAAACCAACAGTAGGAAAACACTTTCCATATGGTATAGCTCCCCAAAGGTTGAGGATTCGGCTCTGGGGCCACCCTGTGAGACCATGCACTCCACATAACCTCCATTCTCAAGCCAATACAATTAAGAGGGCTCCTACGGTGGCCCCACTTCCAGCAATTGAATACAGCGACGGGGAGCAGGGCATGGTAGTGGAAGGTGGGAAAAAGAGAAAAACCAACTGGGTAAAAATTCCACAACTTTTTATTTTTCAAAATGAATGTTCTTTTGACTCATGTTCAGAGCTAGAAATGAACGCAAATGTTCCTCTACTTCTGGAGGGCATTCTCTTGAAAGTATGTCACTCCACTACTAATAAAAAATGCAATACAGAAGCAAGCACCCAAAAAAATCAAGTCCACTGGTTTGTGGCCAGGTAGCGACATCTAGGTAGGAATCTAATACAAACATCATACTTAGGTACAAAGTAAATTAACTGAGATCCCAGGAGACTTGTCACAATAACATGGGCACTGCAAACATACTTTCTTAATAAGATACATATGATCAAATATATATTCAATTTTTCCTTAGTCTTATTTCTCTATCATTTTTAAACTTTTTTTTTTTTTTTTAGGAGAGGCAACCCTTGGTTGACAACACAGATTGCAAGGACCTTGTCAGCTTACGATCCCTTTTTTATTTTTTTCTTTTTTATGCCTACAGCACTTGATCTTCCTAGGTGGTCTCCCATCCAAGTACTAACCAGGCCCAGCTCTGCTTAACTTTGAGATCAGACGGGATCTAGCTTGTTCAGGGTAGCATGGCCATAGACTTCCTCTATCATTTTTAAGATCATTTGACAAGTGGCTAAAGTCTTACCTCAAATGTGCTATGCTACTGTAAGGCACTAATTCCCTAACTCCATTATTCTATCAATAAGAAATATTCACCGTTACACCTGCTGGGCTCAATCACACATCAGGAAGAAGCTTACCCAACAAATGCACAGGTATTAACATAGTATCAACCACAAAACCTTAAGGATCTTGTTAGCTTGCTTTTTTGAAGGAAAATTCCCCACAGTTATGCAAAATTATTTTTTGGCAGGGGGTGTCCAAAAGCTGCTGGATTCCTGAAGTATTTTTCTTCCTTTTAACTTGAAATCCTTTCCAAATAGGACAAGTCAAATTATCACTATTTCTCTCAATAGGACAAACCTGTATGATAACCTTGACTTCATGACTTCAATTCCTAAACTCCCACCTCCTTGGTAAAAAGTGCTCCGGCGATATTTACTGTAAACAGAGAGGTAGAAACAAAAGGAACGCCAGGAAAAAAGCACCCTCTGCAGTCTCAGGCTGGAAAGCTCCAACGACCAGGCTCTTCAGGTGGGGAGGTGGATTACAGAAGGCAGTCAAGAGTGCCTGATCAGGATTGTGCTTTCAGTGAGCAACGAAGGAAACTTTTTCCAAAAAAAAAATTTATAAAGAGTGGCTGAGATGAGTTCTGTATTAGGGCTGATCTTCTCTAGGAGTCCAAAAAGTGGCTGTGGGTGCACACCCCAAAGCAGAGGTTTTCAAATGTGGCGGCACATTAGAATCACCTGGCTTTTTAAATCCCATTGCTCCGGCTGCACCCCAGCCCAGCTGAATCAGGCTCTCTAGCGGTAGGCCTAGGCATCGGTACTTCTAAAAATTCTGTAAATATACAGCCAAGTTTGAGAGCCAATGCCTCAAGACAATTCCCAACGTGACTGAACACCGCGTTGTGAGTAGCGTTGGAAAGACGCTGCATCCCTGGG
>NW_011888866.1:6721478-6725854 GCF_000151845.1 Pteropus vampyrus
AAAAAAAAATTTATAAAGAGTGGCTGAGATGAGTTCTGTATTAGGGCTGATCTTCTCTAGGAGTCCAAAAAGTGGCTGTGGGTGCACACCCCAAAGCAGAGGTTTTCAAATGTGGCGGCACATTAGAATCACCTGGCTTTTTAAATCCCATTGCTCAGGCTGCACCCCAGCCCAGCTGAATCAGGCTCTCTAGCGGTAGGCCTAGGCATCGGTACTTCTAAAAATTCTGTAAATATACAGCCAAGTTTGAGAGCCAATGCCTCAAGACAATTCCCAACGTGACTGAACACCGCGTTGTGAGTAGCGTTGGAAAGACGCTGCATCCCTGGGATGAGGGGGTACACACATAGTAAATATACAAAGTTTTTAAAATCCTGTGTAACTAACTGCGACATGACATCCAAGCACCTGTCTAAAGGCCAAACAGTGATGCAACTTGGAAAAGTCCCTTGGAAAGCTAGGACACATGCTGTAAGTGAGGCGGGGGCGTTCAAGGACTACCTGCCTGCACCCCGAAGGCCAGGGAGAGAGGGGCGGCCACAAGCCCTTTCTTTTCAAAGGATGGTCTAGAGTAGACGAGCACGCTGGGAAATTAAGTAAAACAGGGTAGGACAGAGACTGAGGTGCTCCGTTTGGGTCCCGAAGGAACCGTGGTTCCTTCCTAGCTGTCATTCGAGCCGGAGGGTCGCGGTAGGGGTGCGAAGGCTGCCAATCCCTTTTCACTAAAGGGAAGTCCCGGAGACCATCCTCCCACCCCCGGCCCCGCAGCAAGTCCCCCCCGCAATCCCCACCATATGTTCCTGGCGTCTTCCCGGCAGGGCGCGGCGGGCGGGCACCAGGAGCGCACCTTCCAGCGGGAGGACCCGCGAGCCTGACGCGGGCGCTGCCAGGTGCTCCGAGGGCGGACGCGCGGGCTGAGCTGAGCCCGAGCCCCTCCGGGCCCCGCCGCCCTCGGCGACATCTCGGCGCTCCAGGTCCCCGCACACACCCAGCCCCGCTCCGGCGCCAGGCTCACTTACCCACCACCGCCGCCTCCGGGTCCCGCTACCGCCGCAGCCCGCAGAGCCGGACGAGTGCAGGGGCCGCGGCACCGCCAGGAGGCCGGGCCAGCCCGGCCACGCCCCCCACCCGCCTCCTGGGAGGAGGGGCAGGGGGCCGGTGGAATGGGGGCGACCCGCCCGAGTGGCCGCCGAACTTGCGGCCCAAGCTGGGATGGCCCAAGGTGGGACAGTGAGGCGCCGTGACGCCCCGTCTCGGGCGGGCTGTGCCACCCTCTCCTGCCGCGTCCCCTCGCGCCGTCACCGGCCCCTGGGGACGCGTTTGCCCACGCACCCCTCCGCCACCCCTACTTGGCCTCGCCAGGCCCGTGCGCTCCCTCTCCTCCCTTCCAACCCTCCCCCTCCCGCCAGCGCCTCTTCCCCTGGCCAGCACTGCTTTGTCCTCACCCTTCCCCAGATCGGAATGTCCTCCCACCCCACCTCCACCCCCCACTCCCCACTCCCGCCATCGGGGTGTTTTTCTTCTCCAAGCCTAGGCCATTCCAAATTCCCGGCCTCCCAGAAGCCTCACCTATTTCGCACCCCTCCACCCCTGGTCCCTCCCCCACAGCCGTTGGGCCCAGTTTTTCTTACCCTTCCGCGCAGCCTTTTACTCCCCAAAGAATCAGAAACTTAAGGTATAACTTTTCTGCTACCACAGTCAAATCTACAAATATTTATTGAGCACCTACTATGTCTAGACACTGGTGGAGAGATATAAGTTTATAGTCGCCACTTGCAGTACTAAAAGTCTGTGCCTGTTTGGCAGGGAGGGAGGGAGTGAGGGAGGGACCCAAGGCCACACAGCTGGTGGCAGTAGGGGCCGGAATTAGAAGCCAGATTCCTGGGATCTGGTTTAGGCCCATTCCAAAGGAAACTGCAGGATGCTGCTGACCTGCTGTTAGAGCTTGAGCAAAAAACCGTGTCCTTTCCTTATCTGTGAAATGAGTAAGATTCCTAGCCCACCAGGTTATAAAGATGGCCTGAACAAACGTTTGAGACTCTCACACAACCTGTACTTAATAAGTAAATGTTTACTGACATAGTGAATGATATGATTGAAGATTCAATAATTCAAAATAATGTAAAGACTTTAAAAAGTAATAGCGAAAAGGAGAAAACATCTGTAAAGCATATATCTGGTAAGTGGTTAATGTACAAACATATAAAGAACTCATAAGGCTCAATGTCAAAAAAATACAATTTAAAATTGGGAAGAGAACTGGAATGAACATCTTTTTAAAAGAAAATACACAAATGGCCAAAAAAATACATGAGAAGGTGGTCAACATAACTAATCATCAGGGAAATGAAAATAAAAACCACAGTGAGAGATCACCTCACACCTGTTAGGATGGCTATTACCAAAAAGACAAGAAATAAGTGCTGGTGAAGATGTGAAGAAAAGGGAACCTTTGTGCACTGTTGGTAAGAATGTAAATTGGTGCAGCCACTATAGAAACAGCATGGAGATTCCTGAAAAAGTTAAAAGTAGAACTACTTATGACCCAGCAATTCTACTTTTGGGTATTTATCCAAAGAAAACAAGATACTAACTCGAAAACATATGTGCACCCCCAAGAGATGGAAGCAACCTAAGTGTTGTCGAGGTAAGAAATGTCCAAACCTGTCGAGAATTCTATTGTTTATTTGAGCCAAACTGACAACAGCTGTGAGGAACTAAATCTTAAGGGACTGAGAAAATGCTCTGGAGGATGGCAGTTTTGCAGCTTATTTTACACATTAGAATCAAAGGAGGAGTTTAAGGAGGGTTACATGACTTCCATTGGTGGTGGATTAAGGGGGCAGGAAAAAAAGCAAAGCTGGGGAAATCTCTGGGATTGGCTAAAAAGAAAAACAGAGAGACCTGTACTTCTTTTACATTGGTGGGTACAGATAGTTAATGCCTAACATTTACAGCACATAGGGATGGTATGCGGAGAACAAGAAAACAGTGAGGGGCTCTATGGTCTCGTGCTCTTGTGTGGTCAGTGTGCCCTGAGAAGGTTGGAATAGAGGATTACTCTGACATTTCAAAGGTATTTTATCTTAGATGCAAAAAGACAATAGACATGCTCACTTAAGGTAAAGATTGACCTTTGTCAAGGAAACTAAAGGCCCAGGACATGACTACCTGCCATGACCTGCTTTTAGTTAGGAATTTTTATGTTCAGATCATCCTATGTAGTTACTTTCAGTCTCTGAGTTTGTAGAGCTGCCATGCAGGTGTCCCTGAGCTTGTCAGGTTTAGTATTTGGCCCCTTTTTTATTCACAGCGTCCATCGATGGATGAATGGATAGAGAAGATGCGATATACATATATCTATAGATATACATATATATGTACATATATGAGAAAGAGATAGCTATATCTAGAGACACACAATGTAATATTGTTCGGCCATAAAAAAAAGAAGGAAATCTTGCTATTTGCAACACCATGGATGAACTTTGGAGGCATTATCATAAGTGAAATAAGTCAGACAGAGAAAGACAAATACCATATGATTTCACTTATGTGTAGCATCTGAAAAACAAACACTCAAAAAACACATATAGATGCAGAGAACAGATTGGGGTTGCCAGTGGTGGAAGTGGAGGGTGGGAGAAATGGGTGGAGGGGGGTCAAAAGGTACACACTTCCAGTTTTAAAATAAATAAGTCCTGAGGATATAATGTACAGTATGGTGACTGTAGTTACTAATACTATATTGCATATTTGAAAGTTGCTAAGAGTAGATCTTAAAAGTTCTCATCACAAAAAATAAAAAAAATCTTTGTAATTGGATGCTAAGTGGACCATTGTGGTGGTCATTTTATAATATATGCAAATATAAAATCATAATGATATATACCTGAAACTAATGTTACATATCAATTATACCACAATAAATAAATAAATGTTTAAAAGGAATAGTGATGGGGGGCAGTGGGAGAGTGGGAGGGTGCTACTTAAGAATCCAAGAGAGGCAGCAATGGTCAAGAGTCTTTTTGGAGGAAGTGGGGTTGAGCTGCTCTAGAAATATTGGGTGTAGGTGCTTGTGTGTCCAGGAGTACATTTAAGGTAGATGGGGTGTGGGAACAGTATTCAGAGGTTGGTCCGGCATTCCTGAATGGAGGCTGCCTGTAGGGGGTCATGAGATGCATACTAGAAGAGGGGGTGGGGCCAGATGGCAGAAAAACTGTCTAATACCAAACTGAGGGACTCAAGTTGACCAAAGAGTAGTACTTGGACACCTCAAAATGGAATGGAACCTGCATCCTACAGTAGGAACTTTAAAGGCCCTGGAGACCTAGGATGGGACTGGGAAGAAATTTCCAAAGATCCCTAAGACTTGC
>NW_011888866.1:6726759-6733739 GCF_000151845.1 Pteropus vampyrus
GAGTAAATAATGCAGAAATATTCAGAGAAATGCAGTGATGTAAATGACATACAAGTCATTATAGAATGTGGAACACCGGAAGGGCCACAGAAGGAAAGCTGCATCTGGAACACTTCCTGTGGCTCTCACCGTGAGGATGTAGTGGATGTGAGTAACAAAGAGGGAGTTGGAAGGGCATTCATAGAAGGTGTGAGCAGACACACAAGACAGGAAACAGGAGGAAGCAAACAAAGCAGAAAATAATACAGTGGTTTATTTGGTTGAAGTAGAGAAACTGTGCTTGGGAAGAAATATGGGGTTGGCAAGGGCACCTGGAAGAGGTTGTTTGGTTGGAGGCTTTGAAAGAGGCTGCCTTAGTTTGGGTTGCCGCGAAAGCAAAGCCTGAGATGGGACTAGGGGCAGGTGGAGTATTTAGTTGGGGATCCGTGGAAGCAGAAATGAGGGAACAGGAAAAGTGAGAAAGGGAAGACAGAAGCCATGATCAGGGTATGTTAGTGAGATGGGTGCTGTGTGCAGTGAGGCCTCTTTGAGAAGCTGCTGAATGCTCCCCAGAATCGGCAACCTGTAGAGCAAGGACTGAAGTATTTTTCCAAGGCTCCAGACAAAGCCTGCCCCTGGAAGGTCACACTCCCCATCCCAGCTTCCATCTGAGAGGGCTCCCTTGTGCCGAAATGCTCACTTGAGGTGGGAAGCTGTCAGCAAGCACTAAGGGATGCTGAGTTTGCATGGAGCTGTCCTAGCCCCTACAACTTGTCTGCTGCCTAGGCTCTTGCATTGCCCATGGCTCCTCCAGGCCCTACCTCTGCTGCAACCTCTGGTTAACTAGAGGGTTAACCTGAGGCGGGTGGGAGGGGGCGTGGAGGGAGGATTAAGAAAAACACAGAGACATAAGATAGGAAAAGCTGGGGCCGTGTGGGACACTGCACTCTGTTCAGATACAGTGACCTCGAGGAAAGATCAGCGCATTTATTATATACTTTTGAAGGTCAAAGAGAGGGTGGGAGTCTTCTTCTCAGGACTCGAAATTTTGCTGGCAACAATAATCTCTCAAAGGCCTGTCTGTACCCAGTTATCTATGCTAAACCACAAGCAGCTGTCTGTTCACTGTTTGCTTCTCTGCCCTTGGCAGATTACAACACAGTCAAGCATGGCTTTACCAATGCTTCGACCATAGGTCCGGGCTCAGATGTGGCTCTCTACATGCCTCCTAAACCATATGGCAGATGGCAGCTTCTCCCAGTACTATCCTTCACTCATACCCTTTCCCAGCTGTTTCATAGTGGAGCGACTCTAGCAAGACACCTCCTCCCCTTGAACAGGTTTCCCTAGAACCCCAGAGGTCAGACTTCTAGCGAGTTCCATGGGCCTGGCACCACAGCAGCTTCTCTGCCATCCAGTGAGACCCAACATGCCCTCTCTGACAAGGCCTGGTTGAAAGCCAGGGTGGAGGGGAGGCTATTCTTTGGGTGCCTCATCTCAGTTTTAGACCATCAATGCTTCCCACCTAAAGCTGAGAATCTCTGTCTTACATTACTCACTTTTCACTGTGTTACCTCATGTAAGTACTAAGGAAAGGGACTTAATAAAGAAAACAATTATATTAAGTTTCTCTTTGAAGTTCTAGAGTCCCCTGGGCAAACAAACTTGCCAGGTCTTCCTCCTGCCTTCAGAAAAAAATCTAACTCCCTAGCAAAGTATGGAAAGCCCCACATCATCTGGCCCAGATTGCCAGAAAACTTAACTGGGGACAATGCTTCCGCCCACTCCACCTGCCACACCCTGGGCCTGCTCTCAAGGCTCCTTCGTCTAGAATACCCTTCCCTCTTGCTCTAATCTTTAAAGATTTAGCTCAAGTCCCTCTTCCTCTAAGAAATCCTCCTTTGTTCTTCATTTGCCTCCCAGAGTGTTTTATCATAGTACCTCTTTATTGGAGTTTGGCCTTCTCACACACTGTGAGCCCCTTGACTACGAGGAGAGAGTCAGATCCCTCCTCGAGTCTCTAGCCACTAGCACATAGCAGGTGTTCAGCAGGTGAACCATCAGCCGTCAGAAAATGCCACTGAGAGCAAATTCTGAGCTCATGTCTTATGGACAGACTAGGAACTGGCCCAGCCAACCTGAATTCTAATGCAGACTTGCCCATGTCCTTGGACTAGTAACCTAATCTCTCTCTGGCCTGCATTGCAGGGTCTGTAAAGGAAGGTGATAATTATGCACCCTCACAGGGAAGAGGGGGAGTCTAATTACTATTTAAAGGTCCTAAGTAGCCTTTGGAAAAACATGTGTCTGTGTACAGTATGGAGGAAGGTAATGAAACTGAGTGTACCATTAACACATTCTTATTCTGTGGGAGATAGGAAGATAAACTATCACTTTATATTTTACTTGTTCTAAAGGTAGGACATCCTTATCATATAGGTGGGAATGTTGAAAGAGTGAAGTTTCTTGATGGCAGGGGAGGCGGCGGGGACGGCTGGAAGCAAACAAGGCTTGAGATTGACTCTCTACTTCCCACCCAAGATCTGCTGTAAAGGGACCACGGACTTTTCCTTACAGGTGTTTCAACTCGCATAATCGATTTTAAAAATCAACAGACAATAAACAGCAATTTTGGAGGGATCCAGCATAGTCAAAAGACTTTCATATACAGTTTATGGAACCGTTGGATCCAAGCCAGGCTGGACTTTCTAGAAGCCTGCCTGCCTGGAGGCTGAGAACAGGGCTAGAAATGGCAAAGCTCAGCCAATCAGCCGAGGGAGGAATTACCAAGAAACAGGACAAGTTTATAATCCCTATCTCCTCACTCACCCCCAAACCACCAACTGATACTAATTCAAGGAAAATGTATTTCTTAAATATTATCCCCAAATATTCCTAGTTACATTGAAACGATTCCAAGATATGAAGGGCTTGCCTTTTCCACCATCTTTGGCCAAAGTCAGGATAGCTCAAATTCAAGACTACAAACAAACCTTTTTAAAAATTTAAAATTTGACTCTGTGAGCCACATTTTCTCTATAGTAAGTTAATTAACCATTATGGGGGGTTGAATTATTTGGTCGTAGATGATCTAAGCTATCTTGAGGGCCACATTCTTAGACTGTATTCAGACCAACTGGGCAATAGATGAGACCTGAAACACAGATCAAATGTTTATAAATGCTGCATTTTTGTTCATTTATGACTGCCAAAGCCCTCTAATGAGGAATTGCTCCTTCCAGAACACATTTTTCTTGGATATGTCTGAAGCAAAAGTAGCACACTGGGACTATTTGGTGGTTAGGCCTGAAATAATAAAATTTAGAATTTAGTTTATCTTGCAGAAGTGGATACAATTTATTTTCTAGATCTTAACTGTAAGGAGTCACCATAGGGCTTGTGAGTTGGTCTACACAAGAGCAAGTTGAGGTCCACAGACTGGTGATTTCCTCTGCCAACAGTCCCATAGTCAAGGCAGCAGTGATTACATCAGAAACGTGGATTTCTTTGGCAATTTGAGTAATTTCACATTCAACATTTTAAATTTCATGACAACTGGGGAGATTGATGTTCTTATCTCCATTTTACAGATGAAGGAGTTGAGGCTCAGAAAAGCCACACCACTTGTCCCAAATCAAATTCTTAATACATAGGTGGGGGAGCAGTCTCTACGGCTCCTGGGTCTGTTGGAACCAGAGCTTTGCTGTAGAAGCACATGACGGCAAACTGAAAGGCATCTAGGGATGCTTAATCCCAAACCTTCCTTCCCTCGTTTCCCTCCTAGCCCCGAGTGCCCTACATGAAATTCAGGGTCATGGAAATTGATGTCCGTAGGACTTTCCCCTGCCATAAGAATTCTGGAGTTTGTGACAACATGCCAACAGAATAATTATATTTGAGGATATTAAAAATATAGTCTTGCACGGGTCCCTTTAATACAGAAGCTGTGTTGTGTTATAACTCCTGTGGGCCCTGGGCACTTTTGCATTGTGGACTTCTTCTATAAAAATATACTTAAAATATATTTTATGAATGCTTTGGTATAAAGAAAAATGTATTTATATTATATGCTAAAACATGTCTTTCCACATAAATATTCATTTTTTCCTTTGATTTGAAAAGAAATTCAATATTTTGTGGGCCCCTGAAAGTATCGTGGGCCCTGTCACAATGTGTAGTCTAATGGATGAGGCAGCCCTGCTCATATACTGAGAGTTTCTGTCCTACACTGAATTCCTGGGGAACTTTGAAAATCGCTTTGCTTGGAGCCCCACCCCAGGCCAATTACATTAAAGTCTCGAGGTGGACCCAGTATCCTGTTTTGAGCATTTTAAAAGTTCTCCCAGGTGAGTCTAGTGTGCAGCCAAGATTTTAATAATATTTTCCTCATAGGGCCTTAAATTTCTCAATAGCAAATTCTCTTATTGCTCTTTTTTTTTCGGGGGGTGGGAAGTAGAGACTATCCTTTGAGGCTGGAGAGGGACCACTGTTCTACAGATCAACTTTCCAAGCAGGGAACCTGATTGTATCCTATTTCTATCAGAGGAAATGTATTTTCTTTACATCACAATAGAACAATGTTTTTGCACTGTTAAGAAAAAAATCTGTCCCTCCCTCCCCACTTCTGTTCTTTGTAGGTCTACCTCTCCTTTTCAAACCCCTGCTGTTTGTTGCCTTGAGGGTGAGATTTAACTCGAAGAAATGAGTCTCAGAGAGGTAGTTTCAAAGGCCTTTGGACTAATAAGTCTCTAGGCTTAAAGTCCGGGAAATGTGAGATTTGTTCTGGAGGACTAGAAAATATTTTTCTAGGCTAAGGGGAGAGGAGACTAAGGTGGAGGTTTGGTGGTAAAGGAACAATTCAAACAAGAATGAGAAAAAATAGATGTTAGGGCCACTGTGAGGGAATGGAGGGAGCCCCTTGGGTGCTAGGCAGCTCTGTGCCGGCCTGCCCCAGACTTGCCAGCTGTCCCTCCCTTCCTTTCCTTCCAATCCCTTTGCCTATCGACCACCCAGGTGGGCAATGCCCATTCATGCCAGAGACTTTGCACACTCCCCTTCTCCTGATCCTGGATGCTCCAGTCCCACTTTACAATATTCTAGAACATTCTGAAACCCATAGAAGGAGAATGGAGCTCTGAACGCCACACTCTAATACAATGGCCAGGCGTAGTTTCATAGGATTACAGAATTTTTAGAAAATGCAGAAGACATGAAAGAGAACTCTCATAAATATAGTTCAATTTATGTTTCAGTGCCTTAATACTCACATTTAACATCAGAAAAAGATTTATCCAGTCAGCAGTAAAATTCAGACAGCTCAGAATAATTATAACTTTCTTAATGGATTTAAAATAGCAAAAAGAATTTTAGGAAGGAGAGTGACCTACATTTGATATTATTTAGACAGCTAAGAAGTATGATACCAAGGAGCATATAAAAGAACAGTACAGTGTAACGAACTGTATGCTCAGAACATTCTCTGGTCAGGGAGCTCTTAGGATCGCACACCATCTATCTTCATTACATAGCTGTCCAAAAGACAGAACACAACAGGAAAATTGTAGTTTTAATGAGCTTGGAGGACTATAAAATAGTTGCCTTGTTATAAACTTTGGTTGTTATATACCAGCAGGAGACAAAGTATTTGTTTTCTGTTTTAAATTTTGTTTGTATAAAGTAACATTACTATGGATTTGCAAGGAACGATAAAATGGGAAGAGATTTTTCAAAAGGGGATACTTTATTGCTTCAAAAATGTTGCAGCTGAGAGTGTAGATGTTGCCCAGGCTACATTTCTTTCTTCAGCTGTTTCTATTTGAGCGAGAGGTACTTAATAAAATTGATAGTTTTCAAAACATTGTGTTTCAGTGAAAATTTTCTGGAGATGGATGGTAGTGATGGTTGCACAACAAATGTGAATGTACTTAATGTCACTGAACTGTACACTTGAAAAATAGTGTGCATAGTAAATTTCATGTTTGTAGGTTTTACCGTAATTAAAAAAGAATAAGGAGTCCCTGGGTCAGATCACAGTGGAAAAAACACACAAGAACATTGTGTTTGTGCTTTTGATAGTGTGTGTATGTATATGTGGTGTGTGTGTGTGCGTGTGTGTGCGTGTATACAGGAAAAAGAAGAAAGAAGATTACTGATGTGTATTTTAAAAAGAGTTTTCTATTTTTTGGCTAATGGAAATGTAAACTAAGAGTATCAGTGCATGTTTAAGACTTTGTGACTAATAAAAGCACCTGAGAATGGACAAAATTTGTATCTGGGTCTTATTTTATAAAATATTACAAGTTAATTAGCTATGTTAAGAAAAGAAATTAACAAAATTATTTATAACATTTAGCATCTTGTTCAAAACACCTACAGCCAGGAGAAAAAAAAATCCACACAAACAAACAATAAATTCATCTTATGAAATCTCCAAAAATTACCAACATATTTTGAAAATTTTTCATATTCAAATGAACTGTTGAAAGGGCAGCAACAATTACAGCAGGTCCTCCAAAAACATCCTTTTGTTCAACGTCATTTCATTATACCATCGATGAGATGCTGTGAGAATTTAACTCTTGTTTATATCAATGAGTCTATAGTAAAACTGGTTTCTTTCTATATTGTTTCCATTAAAGTCACAGACCTATTAATGATGTTAAGTGAGGATTTACGGTATATAGACCTGGATATTTTAATAGTTCGTCAAAAGTGTAATAAGTGATGATGTGAAACATTACTTTTTGGAAAGATATCCATTACCTAATATTCCCATTGTTCTCCAATAACTTCACCAGTAATAGAAATGCCAGTTCGATCTGCTCTGTCTAATTATGATGTCTGTTTCAATTGGTGAAGACCTGGGAAGTGGAGGAGGGAGGGGCTTCCATGCACCTGTGCTGGGCCTTTCTATGCCCTTTCTCATTCGGTCATGATAATAGCCCAGGCAATATGCCATTGCACAAGGAGGAAAGTGGGACACAGAGATTTTATAGTTTTCC
>NW_011888866.1:6733789-6767449 GCF_000151845.1 Pteropus vampyrus
TATAAAGTAACATTACTATGGATTTGCAAGGAACGATAAAATGGGAAGAGATTTTTCAAAAGGGGATACTTTATTGCTTCAAAAATGTTGCAGCTGAGAGTGTAGATGTTGCCCAGGCTACATTTCTTTCTTCAGCTGTTTCTATTTGAGCGAGAGGTACTTAATAAAATTGATAGTTTTCAAAACATTGTGTTTCAGTGAAAATTTTCTGGAGATGGATGGTAGTGATGGTTGCACAACAAATGTGAATGTACTTAATGTCACTGAACTGTACACTTGAAAAATAGTGTGCATAGTAAATTTCATGTTTGTAGGTTTTACCGTAATTAAAAAAGAATAAGGAGTCCCTGGGTCAGATCACAGTGGAAAAAACACACAAGAACATTGTGTTTGTGCTTTTGATAGTGTGTGTATGTATATGTGGTGTGTGTGTGTGCGTGTGTGTGCGTGTATACAGGAAAAAGAAGAAAGAAGATTACTGATGTGTATTTTAAAAAGAGTTTTCTATTTTTTGGCTAATGGAAATGTAAACTAAGAGTATCAGTGCATGTTTAAGACTTTGTGACTAATAAAAGCACCTGAGAATGGACAAAATTTGTATCTGGGTCTTATTTTATAAAATATTACAAGTTAATTAGCTATGTTAAGAAAAGAAATTAACAAAATTATTTATAACATTTAGCATCTTGTTCAAAACACCTACAGCCAGGAGAAAAAAAAATCCACACAAACAAACAATAAATTCATCTTATGAAATCTCCAAAAATTACCAACATATTTTGAAAATTTTTCATATTCAAATGAACTGTTGAAAGGGCAGCAACAATTACAGCAGGTCCTCCAAAAACATCCTTTTGTTCAACGTCATTTCATTATACCATCGATGAGATGCTGTGAGAATTTAACTCTTGTTTATATCAATGAGTCTATAGTAAAACTGGTTTCTTTCTATATTGTTTCCATTAAAGTCACAGACCTATTAATGATGTTAAGTGAGGATTTACGGTATATAGACCTGGATATTTTAATAGTTTGTCAAAAGTGTAATAAGTGATGATGTGAAACATTACTTTTTGGAAAGATATCCATTACCTAATATTCCCATTGTTCTCCAATAACTTCACCAGTAATAGAAATGCCAGTTCGATCTGCTCTGTCTAATTATGATGTCTGTTTCAATTGGTGAAGACCTGGGAAGTGGAGGAGGGAGGGGCTTCCATGCACCTGTGCTGGGCCTTTCTATGCCCTTTCTCATTCGGTCATGATAATAGCCCAGGCAATATGCCATTGCACAAGGAGGAAAGTGGGACACAGAGATTTTATAGTTTTCCCAAGATTGTGCAAATAGCAATGGCATTCTGTCTGACTCCAAAATCTGTGTGTTTCATCACTGTGATGCATCACATGCCCATAGGGCAAGCTCTTTCATACATAATGATTTTTTTAGAATGCATATTTTTTTCATTAAAAATTAACTCAGACCTTCTGTGTCAAGAGGGCTGAGTGAATGCAGACTGAAACTACTCTCTTCCAGTATAAACACAGAAATACGTGAAAAATAAAAGCCCCCAAACAGAATGGAAACCTGTAGCTATGAGGTCTGCCACTGGGAACTCATGGAGAGCTAAGGTCAAATATGAGTTGGTGGCCAAGTCTTCTGAGCCAGCTTGAGAACAGGAACCATATTCACATATTAGTCAGCATGGTGGCAGACTAAACGGAGAGCCCTGCGCATGAAGCCAGGCCTAAAGATCATGCTTTCCACTCAAGAATAGGGACTAATATAGCTTAGATTTAGAACCAGTAATATACCTCTTGCCCACAACTGGAGAATAGTACAGAAGCATTTGCATGACTAGAAACGGACTCATATCCAATATCTAGAATTTAGTCTCTGAGTTCCAGAGCAGGAACATTAGGCCACTAACTGAGATCAAATCTAAAGAACGTACAACCAAGAAACTAGCTAACAGTGAGGAAGAAAACTCTCTGCAAGCAGAGCTCTCAGACAAAATGATAATAAGTGAATTAGTCTAGTGTTATGAAAGACAGTGAACAGTCCAAGAAATGAGATAACTCGTACTGGTGGAAATGTAGAGCACATCATGAAATAATTAAATATATATATACATATATATTAAGAATATATATTTTTTAAATCCTCAAGAGAAAATAGAGGTGCTATTCATAAATCAAGAAGAGGAAGCTATCAAACAAGAACAGGAAGATGTTGAAAAGAACTAACTGGCAATATTAAAAAGGAAAAACAACCATTTAAATTAAAACCTAAATAAAGGAATATAGCAGTTTGGACACAGCGAAAACTAGAGTTAATGAATTATAAAATAGAACTGAAACAATTACCCAGGACTCAGCCTAAAGAGGTAGAGATGGAAAATATGAGATGGGAAATAAATTGAGATTGCCAATTGTAAAGAATAAGACTTCCAGAAATGGAGAACAGAGAAAATAAGGAAAGATTTAAATGCTTGAGACTATCCCAGCATTGAAGAAAGACATGAGTCCTCAGGTTTAAAAAGTTCTATTGAGAATTTCAAGGATGAAGAGAAATTATTAAAAGGTGGCAGAAGGAAAAGACTATTGAGATTGACAATAAACTTTTCCTCAGCATTAATAGATAGGAGAGGATAATGCAATAATTAATGGAATGGGCTGAGGGAAAATTACAGCAAACTTTTAAAAAAGAGCTCTATACCCAGATTAGTTATTATTCAAGAGCAACGGTGAAATAAAGACATGTCAGACATACAAGGACTATTTACTTCTTATAGATCCTTGCTAAGAGAAATATGAACATATTATGAAGAAACGGAATGGCCAGACAAAACAGTAAGCGGAGGAATTGATAAAAATATGTTGAAGAGCTAAGTAAATATCGACTGTACCCATAATAGCAACAATTTTTTGTTCAGAAAGTAGAAGCAGAGAGAGTACTTCTTAACTCATTCTATGAGGTCAGCACACTCTAATAGCAAAACCACATAAAGATATTACAAGAGAGGAAAATGATAGACCAATAACTCTCATATTCATAGATGCAAAAATTATTAAATTCAATATTGTATTAGAAAAATTATATGTTCTGACTAAGTGGAAGTTATCCCAAGTATATAAGGTTAGTTTAACATTGAAAATTTAGTTAATCTATCACATCAACAAGCTAAAAAAGAAAATTATATCATCGCGCCGATTGATTTGGAAAAAAAGATTTGACAAAATCCAACATCCATTCATTATTGAAAACGCTCAGCAAAGTGGAAATAGAAATTTCCTCAACTTGATAAAGAACATCTACAAAAAAACCTAGAGCTAACATCTTCATACTTAGTGGTGAGAAACTGGATGCTTTCTCCCTAAGATCAGGAACAAGGCTAAGATGTTACCTCTTACAACATCTATTCAACATTGTACTGGAAGTTCTACCTAGAGCAATAAGACAAGAAAAGGAAATAAAACACATACAGATAGGGAAGGAAAAAAAAATTCCTTTGTAGATGACACATTTTCTATGTGAATGATCCCAAAAAACCAACAAAACTCCTAAAAATAAGCAATGATGGCAAGTTCAGAGGACACAGGTTAATATACAAAAGTTAATTGCTTTCCTACAAACCAGCAATGAGCAATTGGAATTTGAAATTAAATGCACAATACCATTTTTATTAGAACTTCTCACACAAAAAAGGAAAGGCTTACCTATAAATCTAACAAAAATATCTTTAGGATCTATATACAGAAAACCTAAAACCAATGAAAGAAATCAAAAAGATCTAAATAAATGGAGAGATGTTCTGTGTTTCTGGATCCGAAGACTCAATGTTATTAACCCGTCAATTCTTAACAACCTGGTCTAGAAATTCAATGCAATGAATACACTGCTAGAAACATATATGGTATCAACATTGACAGACCTCGAAGGCATTATGCTATGTGAAATAAAATATCAGAGAAAGAGAAGTAGTAAATACTGTATTATCTCACTTTTATGTGGAATCTAAAAAACGCCAGTCATAGAAACAGAGAGTAGTATGGTGATTGCTAGGGGCTGGTGAGATGTCAGTCAAAGGGTACAAAACTTTCAGTTAGAAGATAAGTAAGCTCTGGAGATCTAATATACAGCGTGGTGACTATAGTTATCAATACTGTATCATATATTTGAAAGTTGCTAAGAGAGTAGATCTTACACACCTCACCACATGCATGCAAAAAAAAGTAATTATGTGAGGTGATAGAGGCGTTAACTAATCCTTTCATGGTAACCATTTCGTAATATATATGTGTGTGAAATCATTGGGTTATATACCTTAACTTAAACTGACACAATGTTATATGTCAATTATATCTCAATAAAGCTTGGGGGGAAAGAATTTTCATAATCCTTCACTCTAACCTCTAAAATATTAACATCTTACCTCACCTACAGTACATTTATGAAAATCAGGAAGTTAACATGGATACAATACTACTATATAATCTCCTCCAATCTATCACGTTTCTTCAATCTTTCCCTGTCTTTCCTGGTCTTGAAACTTTTGAATAGTATTGGTTAGTCACTGCGTAGAATATCCCTCATTTTTGGTTTATTTGATTTTTTTTATAATTAGATTGAGGTTATGTGGTTTTGCCAAGAATAGCACAAAGGAAATGAGCCCTCAATGCATCACGTCAGGGGGATATTATGTTGTTATGTCTTATTACTAGTGCTATTAAACTCGATCACTTGGGTAAGGTGGTGTTTGCTGGGTTTCTCCACTGTAAAGTTACTATTTTTCCTTTTATAGTTAATAAATATCTTGGGGGAGCTTATTTAAGGCTATACAAATATCCTGTTTCACCTCAAATTTTGCCCACTGATTTTAACATCCATTAGTGGATGATGCCCATGATAATTTTTACTGTGATATTTGTCTAAAGGAGATTTCTGTTTCCATCATTTATTATTATTATTATTATTATTATTATTGTTGTTGTTGTTGTTGTACAATTTTCTCATATATTAAGTAATTGAAATTCTCTGTACAGAAGAGCAGTCTTTTCTCATTCATTTGTTTGATCATATGAGTATGAACTCATATATATTTATTTTATTATGTGGGTTATAATCCAATACTATTATTATTTATTTTGTTACCCAAATTGTTCCAGCTTTGGCTATTGGCAGCTTTCAGGTTGGTGCCTATGCCCTTTAACATGTTCTCTTTTTTTTGAGCACTTCCTTACTCTCTGGCATCTTAGGATGCTCCAGTCTCTTCTTGCATTTTCCCTACCCAGGGCCAGGAATCAATGTATTTATTTATTGACTCTGCCCTAGTATACACATAGAGTAGTTTCAAAATTGCTAACCCATACTCCTGTGAGAAGCAAATTTATTAGCAGTACAGTATTGGTGTACTTTTTTTTTTGGTCTTTAAAGAGCTTTACAGTTTTAAGTCAAAATCCTCTTTTCCAGAGGTAATTAGCTTGGTTCTTTTCTTCCCCATCCCCTGCGGTGTGATGTTATGAATCAGTATTGGTTCATTTGCAACAGTTTATGTTATATTTGGGGAACACATAACCTGGTTACATTTTTTAAGTATACAGATGGTACAATGCACTCTTCTAGGTCTGCAGTTCTACGGGTTTTGACAAATGTATACAGGCATATATCTACCACCACAGTTGTGAAACAGAACAGCTGTATCACCCCCTAAAATTCCTTCTTGCTGCCCCTTTGTGGTGAACCCTTCCCTACACTCCTTATTTCTGACAACCACTGATCTGTTTTCCATCTCTGTAGTTTTGCCTTTTCCAGAATGTCAGACAAGTAGATTCATGCAATATGCAGCTTTGAGGATCTGGCTTCTTTCACTTATCAAAATACATTCATTTTACTCTACAGGTCATGATCCACTATTATTGTTATTTATTTTGTTGCTCAAATTCCCCACTTGTGGCTGTTGAGAGCTCTTTCAAGTTGGCTTCTGTGACCTTTGGATATGTCCCCATCATTTTTTGAGCACTTCCTTTCTGGCACCATAAGCTGGTCCTGGCTTATTTTTTACTTTCCCTTTCTCGGTCCTGAAATCTCAGCTCAATTTTCCAAGGAGCCATGTGTACCTGGAGAATCCACTCCAGTGGGCCAGGCAGCCTGTCCTTGGAGAAGAGGGCTTGGAAAGAATCTTACTCATTCCCTGTAATGCCCAAGAGTGGGGAGAGAGGAAGGACTCTTCTCACCAGAAAGCACTGAGGTGGCAGAAAGGAGGGGTTAGGTGCAGACGCGGGTTCACCGTGTAAACCCAGGTTGATAGAAGGCGCATACCAATATTGACACCATCCTTCATCTATGATTTCTGTGGTTCCTGCAATGTCTCCAAACAGCATTGTGCATGGAAGTCTGTCCAGATTTTCAAAAGCCACAGTAAGCCTAGGATGTCCCCTCCATCGGATGCGGTCTCACTGCATTTACGCCACTGTCCTGCTCCCACTGACAGTCACATCGTAGTAGTTGTAGCCCGTTTGACCAGTGGCTTTCTCATCACGTTACCTTAGCTGAGGACTCCTTGCTGTCTGCCTAAAATCTCTGTTTGAAACACGTTTTTAAATATTCGATTTTTTTTTTGAAACCCCTTGCCAAAGCAGCTGTATCAGGGGCAGTCTCTGATCATTCCTGGGGGTTGCTATGGGAACTGGTGCCTGCGAATTTCAAGTGACACCTAGTTAGCAGCTGGCTGTTTGCGGCTCTTTTGGGAGCAAAGATGTTTCTCCCCTCTTTGAAAGTGGGACATTTCTTCCTTTGCACTGTGAACCATTAATCGTGGGGAGTTATACTCGGGAAGGAAATGCCACTGTGTGACTTAACTCTCACTCAGCTGTGGCAACCCAGCAGCGGTGAGGGGTGCCAGTGCGAACCGGCTTAGACTTGCTCTTGAAGGCAGACACACCAGCTGAGACTGCCCTTCTCCGGCTGAGGCTAATGTCTCTGGTAGAAGCAGACAGCCGTGTGGAGCCCGCAGGATGGGTGACCGTCGTGGGAGTGAGGGGAAGCTGTAGGTAGCAAGAACCACTCTGGGTGCCACAGTGCCTGTTGGGGTCCCCTCCCTGCACAAGGGCCAGCACCAAAGATACTTATATTCCTGACCCTTTCCTGCTTAAATCTTGGGTCACAGTGTCTCTGCCTGTCCCCAGGTCCCCTCACAGCCATTAATAAGTCATTTCAGATGAGTTGTATCTGTTGGCTGAACTGATCCCAGTATGTTTCCATGTTCTAGGTGTGACCCAGAAGCCCTTGCTCCCAAGAGCTTGCCCCCGTGTGGCCCATATGGGTCCAGATGAGACTTCAGTGCCTGGGACCAGCAGACCTTCGTACGCCCTGGCCCTGGTCCCCGCCAACTGCTCCCAGTATTCTGTGGCTGGGCTCAGTGAGCCTCAGAGCCACTCCTGCAGGTGCCAGTCTCCCTTGCTGATTGGGTGAGGAGCACCCAGTGAGTTTAAGAGCAGTGTCAGCAGGGACTCCGGGAGGAGGCGAGTGAGGATTACACCTCACAGATGCACCAGGGCTGAAAAGCTGTTGGAAAAGCATGAGGGAGTCAGGGAGGAAATGGGGAGATGGGTTGGATGGAGGGGTGACTGCGTAGAGAGAGCAGCTTTCCTGAACCAGGGCCTGAGATATCAGTGTAAGTGCTGGGTTTGTCCTTTTGGGCTCCCAGGAAAGAGTCGGCTAAAAGATCCCATGAGAGTCTCCTCCACACTTCCAGAGGACTTTGGATGCTGAGCTGGCCAGAAGACCCAGGGCTGACATTCCTGGACTACCTGAAAGTCTCTCTGGGTACAAAGAGGGGATTCAGGATTAGTTAACACAAAGCATCATTTAGTATAACAATCAAGGGTACACGGATATCGTCGCTCTTTATAGTCATTATTAAGTAAACTTGACATGTAATAGCAAAGGAAAGAACAGGAGTAATTACTGTCACCTGAGGCAGTGGTTCTCAGCCCTGGCTACACATTAGAATCATCTGGAAAAGTGGAGTCACTTTCTAAACCAAATGATTTAGAGCCCTAGAGCCAGTGATTCAATGGCTCTAGGGTACAGCGAGGCTTGGATTTTTTAAACACTCCCTGAGTGATTCTAATGAGCAGCCAGAGCAGAGAAACTTCTCTAAGAACATCTGTAAACTAAAAAAAAAAAAAAAAAAAAATTAGACCATGTGATTATGGCAAACTTAACCATCACCTGGAGATAGCCATGGTATAATTTGGTTCAGTTCTTTATTAAACGAAAAAATTTCCTCTAAGTTGGATCTGCACTTAGACACATCATTACCCTCTGAAAACAGAGGTAAGAGGGTTAAGAAAACAAACGTCACTGTGAACATCTTCCTACACTTCGACATAGCTCTTACAGTTGATAAGAACACAAAGCTTTATTTTTTCTTTTCATCAACTCAATGATTGTCCCCGTCACTGAATAAGAAAGATAAGCTCAATCCTACATTTCCTCATAGCCACACACAGCTATGAGGAAATGCAGGATTCCAATTCAAAACTCTACTGAAAGCAGCATCACAAGCCAGGGAAATGTCCCGGGCTCTGACCTTGAACAAAATTGTGAAGCAGGGGTCCCTACCACAGACCTCATGGCTGAGAATGGGGAGGGTGGTGTCCTAGGATCTGGAGGATGAAGGACTATGGGCGGCAATGTCTCCCATGACCTCCACATTAAACCTTTGGGCAGGGGCCCCACAAGGGAAAAGGAAGCACGGGGAACTCCTGAGAGGGTGGAGAGAACAGAATGGATGAAGGCCACAGGTGCTGACTAACTAATGACCTTGGCACTTGAGAACGATGGTATTAAACTTTGTGGGTGAGACCAGTAGGAGAGGGGAGAGTCACCCAGTGGTGGCTGTAGGGAGAGAAAAGCAAGTTAAAGGACCCTTCTGTGAGTCAACTCAAAGGTCACTGAAACCCTGGAGGCCATCAGCCGGACTTCTTCACTTAAGAGACAGGGAAATTGAGTCACAGGAAGGCGAAGGGACTCACCCATGTCACAGAGCCAAATGGGGTCTAGAGAGACCAGTTAGTCCTGTCCATCCTGAAAACACTTTCTGAACACTGGGCATATGACAACATGTGCTAGGTGATGAGGTTATAGTAGAAACCCCCGTCCTCAAAAAGGACACTGTCATCTCTACATCCTGTCTTGGTTTTCTATGGCTGCTGTAACAAAGTACCACAAACTTAGTGGCTTAAAACAACACGCATGTATTATCTTACAGTTCAATGGTTCAGAAGTTCAAAATGGGTATCACTGGGCTAACGTCAAGGTGTTAGCAGGGCTGTGTTCCTTTCTGGGATCTCCAGGGGAGAATCCACTTCCTTGCCCTTTCGGGCTTCTGCATCGCTAGCTCAGGGCCCTATTTTTCCGTCTTGAAAGCCAGCAGCAATGGTGGGCAGGGTTCTTCTCACACCACCTCGCTCTGACCTCCTCTTCCATCTCCCTCTTCTCCTTTTAAGGACCCTAATGATTGCATTGAGCCCATTTGGATAATCCAGGATAGCTTCCCTATCTTAAGATCAGCTGATTAACAACCTGAATTCCTTTGCCAGGCAACAACACATTCACGGGTTCCGAGGATCGGGCCTTGGACATCTTTGGGGCACCGTTATTCTGCCTGATACACTTCCAGTGAGGCTTTGTGACAACCGAGCTGTGATGGGAGAAGGACTGCGGATCTGAGAGCTCAGGAGGACTGAACCAGGTATCAGAAGAAGAAAACCGCACCTAGTGGTTAACCCAGGATGGAACCTTTGTGCATCAAACATCAGAGAAGGAAGGTTCGAGACAGGGAGGATTTATGTATGCTTCCCTTACCTCATCACACATAGGGTTTGTTTCCCAGAAATGTGAAATGTTATGCAGGGTCAGGGAGGCCAAGTTCTCTCCCAGGGCCAGAGGCGTAGTATCTGGAGTGAGCCAGAAGTTTAAAAGCTAACCTGGTATGAAGTCATCCAAGAGCAGGGAAGGGCAAAGCTCCCAGGCCCTGCCCCCACTGCACACTGGCCTGCAGAATTCTGAGCAATCAACTGAGAGGATTTAGATGCTCCAGAGAGTCTCCCCATTTCAGCCAGCGGGTGAGTGGCCATAGAAACTTCAATCCGAAAGGATATACTTGGAATGGAAATAGTCTTCCAAGGGTCTCCCTTGTCTTCAGCACTCCCTCCACCTCCCTGCTCCCTCACAGAGCTTCTGCAAAGGCGAACCTGAGCAGAGTCCAGGTTGAGCCCTGCAGGGGCTTCGAGCGTCCTTCACAATAAAGTCCATGTGCCACTGAAGAGCCGACAAAGCTTTGTCACCACTTGGAGCTGGCCCCTCCCTGCAAACAGCTCTCTTTCCTGAAAATGCAACCATCTGGACTCCCTCAAGGTCTCTGGAAAAAAACTCCCTTTCTTCTCTTTCTGGAAAACTCTGACTCACCTTTCAAGATCAAATATCCCTTCCCCAGGATTCCCACAGGAGCCACCTGAGTGGCCATTTCCTCTTGCTTCTTCAACCTGTTCACAGCTCTATTCTCCTGCTGTGTGGAGCACCTGGACGGCAGGAGAGCTGTCGATCTCTTATAGTTCCCAGGGTCACGCTGAGCAAGGGATCTGGCACAGTGAGCACTCTGGAAATGTTCGTCCTATGAAGAGAGATTATAGAAAGTTGGCATGCTCTGCTTTCTTAGTTCCCTAGGAATTAGGAATTTGTAAGTAGAATTTGAATGAGTTTCATTAACGTATGAAATAGGACGAAGTCTACAATTAAAGGAAAAATCATGTTGACAGCTCTGATAGGTTGCTGGCATTCATGACCACAATTAATGGCCTCCCTGTAGTCACGCCCTTGGCCGCCTGACTTCACAACTCCTCCCATTAAGAGGTGGAGTGTGTTTTCTCACCCCTTGAATAGGAGCTGCCCTCTTGACTTGCTTTGGCCAGCTGAATGTAGCAGAAGTGGTGATATGTCATTTCAAGACCAGGGGGCCTCTATTGTTTCTACTCTTTACTTAGAACTCCAGCCTCAGCTATGAAAACAAGCCTGGATTAGCCTGCCAGGCTAGTCTGAGAAGTAGAGCCGATTCGGCCTATCTGAGGCCATGCTAGACCTACCAGCTGCATGCTCAGCTGGCAACTGACCACAAAGTAAGGCCAGCTGAGTTCAGCCAAGCCTGGCCCAAATCACCAGAACCACCTATCCAACCTGTAGACACATGAGTAAAATAAATGGTTATTGTTTCAAGCTATAAAAATTGGGGGGCGGGGGGGTAGGAGTTTTGTTACACAGCATTATTATGGCAATAGATAACTGATACAGTTGATGGCAGAGAAGCAAATGAGAAATGAGTGTTTGGCTGTTGTGGGAGTAGAAAGGAGGAAGGGAAGGGAATCCATCCTCTTTATTATTTTAATTACTGAAGTTTCATTCTAGGGAACATGAGGGCCTCTCCTCCTTTGATCTACATGCTCTAAGACTGCTTTTCATTTGCTTCTTCCTGGAGTTCACTTGGGGACTAGAAGCAGGAATGGGTTGCAACATAATATTTTCCTGAGTGGAAATAATTAATTTGATGCTTCCTGAAATGAGGAAGCCATCAGAGACCTATTTCTTAAACCTGCCTAATGGATCTGGTATTTGCATTCTGGGTGCTGGCTTCAGGAAGAAGTTATGGGCCTGCTGGAAAAGATCACTTGAGAAGGCTGTACTTGGAATATCAAAAATAAAAACAAAGATAAGAACCAATCTGGCCTTGCAGTTTTGACAGAAGTGGAAGGACAAATCAGGTCAGAGAGCGGAGGGCCTGGAATCGAAAGGAATATAGGGCACTTATGGTCAACCAGAGGCATCCTGAAGACCTGGAGATGTGATTATCTATTCAGCACACCCTGAGCACATTTATGTGTGTCTCAGATGAACTTGGCTTTGTTCCTAACATTCTCTTATAACTCACTGGGCCTGCTTGAAGTCTAATTTAGGAACTGCACCAAAGCATACTTCGGAACGCTTCTTAACGACGATGAAGAAGGAGGACAGAGGGGTTGCTCCTGCCCCTAAAATGTGTTCAGCCACTCCAAGGTCAGCTCACATCTCACCACTTCACTGGCCTCCTAACCTGAAGGATGCCCTCCCTCTTCTGAATCCCACTAAGAATTCCTGGGGTCTGTGGCCTAATTTATAACACAAGTGTTATCTAACTTGCCCAAACTTTAAAATTGTCTTAGCTGCTTCAGGTACAAATGTTCAATATTTAAACTGGCTAAACAAACATCTGAGGGAAACTTAAGATCCCAACTTTGCATATAACATTGCTCCTGTAGGAACTGTGTTGGGGCACCAGCCATTTCCAAAGTGGTCATCTTTGAGCAAGGGAGAAGCACATTTCCCTGAGGGCTTTTTAATTTTTATTAAGAAGTACATTCAAAGATGTTTCACATGATTTATCTGTCTCTCTAGTTGAGTTCATTCTTTTGATCAGAATTTTCCCCTACCTCTGATCCAGAAATCACCTCCTTCTTTGCTAAACTGCAGTGAGCTCTTAGCCAAGAAGATTTCTTACCTTCCTTCTTCTAATACGCATCAGCTCTTTGCTTTCTAAAAATCTGAAAGAGAAAAATCATATCAAAGTAATTGTCTGAAGTGGGGTGTCAGGCCCCATCCGTTGACTGTTGACCACCAGGCTTACTTGACTGATCTGCTGGCTACACCAGGGTGTCTCCATTCTCTGATTATGGAAGAACCATAGTTTAGAATCATTGTTCCCCAACAGCGGTGGCCACATGTGATTGCCTACTCTTCCCACCTTGGTCCACAGAAGCCAACTTTCTCCCTCCAGAAACAGCTGTGAGACCAGGCCCAGATGGACACAGTCACTACGAGTGCTCCCTCCTGGGAAGTGCCCAAGGGACAGTGAGGGAGGGATGAGGGTAGAGACACCTGGTGTAGCCAGCAGATCAGCCAAAGTAAGACTGGTGATCAACAGTCAATAGTTGGAGCCTGACACCCCACTACAGACAATTACTTTGCCATGATTTTCTCTTTCAATTTTTTCTTATTTATTTTAAAATAAATAAACATACAAATAAGGAAATTTTCAAGTATTCAAAAGTCAGAATGTATAATGAAGTCCCATTTACCTGTCATCCAGCTTCAACAATTATTTACTTATGACCAATCTCATTTTATCTATACCTCCACTCATTTCCCTCCTTCCTGATTATTTGAAAATAAGTCTCAGGTATCACACCATTTTTTTTCTGTAAATATTTCAGTGATTCTAAAAGATATAAACTCTTTTACAAAAAATTTAACAAAAAACTATCATCAAATCTGAAAAGATTCAGTGTAATCCCTATCAAAATTCTAATGGCATTTTTCACAGAACTAAAAAAAAAAAAAAAAGTCCTAAAATTTGTATGGAACCACGAAAGACCCCAAATAGCCAAAGCAGTCCTGAGAAAGAAGAACAAAGTTGGAGGCATTATACTTCCGGATTTCAAACTATTTTATAAGAATATAATATTCAAAACAGTATGGTACAGACATAAAAGCAGACACATAGATAGATGGAACAGAATCAATAGCCTAGGAAAAAATAACCTATGCATGTACAGTCAACCAATATTTGACAAGGGAACCAAGAGTACTCAGCGGAGAAAGGATAGTCTCTTCAATAAATGGTGCTGAGAAAACTGGATAAAGACATGCAGAAGAATGAAATTGAACCCCTGTTTTATACCACTCTCAAAAATTAACTCCAAATGTATTAAAGACATAAACATAAGACCTGAAACCATAAAACTCCTAGAAGAAAACAGAGGAGGAAAACTCCTTGACATGGGTCTTAGCAACAATTTTTTGGATAGGACAGCAAAATCGCAAGCAACAAAGGCAAAAATAAACACCTGGGGCTACATCAAACTGAAAAACAAATGCACAACAAAAGAAGCTATCAGCAAAATAAGAAGACAACCGATGGAATAGAAGAAAATATTTGCAAACCACATATCAGATAAGAGGTTAATAATCAAAATATATAAAGAACTCACACAACTGAATAACAAAACAATCCAATTTAAAAAAAAAAGAACAAAGGAAATGAATAGAATTTTTTCAAAGAAGACATAAAAATGGCTATGGGTACATGAAAAGGTGTTCTACATCACTAATCGTCAAGGAAATGCAAATCAAAACCCCAATGAGATACGCCTCATGCCTGTTAGAGAGGCTATCATCAAAAAGACAAGAAATAAGACTTAGAGAGGATGTGGAGAAAAATAAATCTTTGTGCACTGTTGGTGAGAATGTAAATTGTTTAAGCCACTATGGAAAACAGTATAAAGATTCCTCAAAAAATTAAAAATAAAACTATCACATGATCCAACAATTCCATTTTGGGTATTTATCCAGGAGAAATGAAATCAGGATCTCAAAGACGTATCTGCACTCCCACGGTCATTGCAGCGTTGTTAAGAATAGCCAAGACATAGAAACAACCTAAGTGTCCATCGGTAGATGAATAGATAAAGAAGATGTGATACACACAAACACACAATGGAATATTATTCAGCCATAAAAAAAAAAAAAGAAAATTTTGTCATTTGGGACAACATGGATGGGCTTTGAGGACATTATACTAAGTGAAATGAATCAGATGGAGAAAGACATCTACTGGAGGAAACAGGGTGATATTGGTTAGAGTACAAACTTCCTGTTAGAAGATGAGTAAGTTCTGGGATCTAATGCACAGCATTGCGATTATAGTTAACAATACTGTACTAATTACCTGAAAGTTGCTAAGAGAGCAGATCTTAAATATTCCCACCACAAATAAGAAATGGCAATCATGTGGCCTCATAGAGGTGTTAACTAACACTTTGATGGTAATGATATTGCAATATGCAAGTGTATCGAATCAACACTACATACACCTTAAACTTACACAGTGTTATATGTAAATTATATCTCAGTAGAGCTGGAAATAAATCTGAAAATAATTAACAATAATGCTTCAATATTATAAATATCCAGTCAGCGTTCAAATTTCCAAGTATGTCAAAACAAATTTCGTAATTTTTTGAATGGGTTGTTTGACTCAGGATCCACATTTAGAAATTGATTGATTGGTCTCTTATAATCTGCAGGTTCTCCCAAAGTCTCTCTTTCTCCCGTTTGGAATTTGTTTGTTGTAGTAACTGAGTTGTGTGTCCTATAGTTTCCTGCAGTCTGGACAACATCCTCACGGTGTCATTTAACATGTTTCTCTGCCTCTCTATTTCCTGTAAGTTTGTGCTGGATCTACAGGCTTGGTTGGATTGGGGCTCACTTTTTTCTGGCAATGCTCCTTCTTAAGTGGTGGAGCATTTTTCCAATAGGAAGCTCATACTATCTGGTTGTCTTTCTTTTTACCATGTCAGCTTGTGTTGCTATTTAGTGCCTACGTATTTAATTCATTAGGGCTGCCTGTGTTTTTTGTTGTTGTTGTTGTTGTTGTTGTTGCTTAATTGAGATGTAATTCGCATTCTATAAAATTCACCGTTTTAAATTGTGCAATTCAGTGGAGTTTTAATATATTTATAAGGTCGGGCAATCATCATCACTAATTCCAGAACATTTTCATCGTCCCTCCAAAAACCCCATTCTCATTAGCAGTCACTCCCCATGCTCCCCTCCCCCCAGGTCCTGGCAACCACCAATCCACTTTCTGTCTCTATGATTTTTCCTATTCTGGACATTTCATATGAATGGAATCGTTCGTGGTCTTTTGTGACTGACTTATTCATTTAGCATAGCTTTTTCAAGATTCATTTATGTTGTAGCATATATCGGTACTTCCTTCCTTTTTTATTCTCAAATAATAAGCGATTACATGGACAGACACATTTTGTTTATCCACCCATCCGTTAATGGACATTTGGGTTGTTTCTGCTTTGGGCTTATTATGAATACTTGTGCTATGCACATTCATGTACAAAGTTCTATATGGACATATGTTTCCATTTTTCTTGGGTATATACCCTAAGAGTGGAATTGCTAGTTCATATTACACTCTATAGTTAACCTTTTGGGAAATTGCCAGATTGTTTTCCACAGTGGCTGCATCATTTTTTACATTTCCACAAGCAGTATTTGAGGGTTCCAATTTCTCCACATCTTCACCAACACTCATATTGTCATCTTTTTAATGATAGCCCTCTTAGTGGGCATGAAGTGCTCATGGGTTTTGAACCACTCCCCACCCAAGTTTGGGCTGTGCACACTTAGCAGTAAAGCTCAAACATACCATATTTTCAAGGCAGGCAGGCGGGTAGCTCTGGCTCCCACCCACACTCTCCCTGCTATTTCCCATGGTCAATGTTGCAGGGAATATGGGCTGAGTGTGACATAAACTCTGACCTTGAGGTGCTCAAGAAGATCCAGCCAAGAAGCTATGAACTAGCTCTTCCATTGACAGCAACAGAGGCCCTGCAGCGGGCTCCAGTAAAAGGCAGGTTTGCTACAAAACCTCCTAATGGGTCTCACAGATGAGGACCAGAACCAGGATGTCCTTAGGAGCAAGGGTCTCTCCACTCTTCTCTTCTCTGCTCTGCTCTCCTCTCCTCTCCCCTCACTCCCTTCATTCTCTCTGTGCCCTTCCCATCCTCCTCACTCTTTCGCCTTTGCTGATTGACTTCCTCCATTTATCCAGCCTCTGTACCCCTCGCCGCCCAATCTTGACTGACAAGTGGCTCCCAACTCCATGTGGTCTTCTGCCCCAGCACCAGCCACAATCACAAAATGTCTGTGTCCATTCTCAATTCCCCATTACCCAGCTGTCGTGTGTTTTTACGCCAGGCTGCAGAAGGCCCATAAAGGCTCCTCTGGTCCATCCTCTGTGGCCAGGGAGAGGAGCAGAGGCTTGCAGAATGCGAGACAGCCCTCCAGCCCTAGTGGTCAGGGCAGACACATCCCCATGGAGCAGGGTAGGATCTGCACCTGGCCTTCAAGCACAAAGAATTAGAAAGACAGATAAGAGGAGCCTTCTATTCTGGGCACGAAGGCAAGAAATAAGATGTTCTCTGGGCCCCTTGGGTGAGTGGAATTGGAGAGACATAGGAGTGGATTAGCAGAGAGGTGGCCCTTATTGCTTTGTTCTGGATTATAGATTCTATTGTACAGATCAGTGGTTTTCTAACTTATTTTTAGCAACAGAAACTTTTTGCTTTCACATCAAATATCTGGAAGTTTCACGCATGAATTATGGGAAAGCAAGGCTGTTCGGGTCAAAGCAGAGGTGAGAACAGAGTGGCTTGCTCTGTCCCCTCTGTCAACTCATCCTCATCTCCGAGGTCTCTCCACCAATTTCTAGAGCTCTGCGGAACAAGGACAACCTCCAATGGGCACTGCGGGGCTACTGAAGGGTCTTCGCAGAGGAACAAGAGGGTCATTTGGAAAGGGAATGGATTAAGCCGGTCGAGAGGAGAGGCAGAGCCTCAGACAGAAACATGGAGGGCCTGGACCAGGGAGAGGCGATCACAGAGGTGGAGGGGTCTGAGAAGGAAGATGACACAGGATTTGGTACAGTTTGAGGGGAAAAAAAGAAGCTTTTTAAGGGTAGTTCTGAACCTGGGAATCTGTGGATAGATGTGAGGCAGGGGACCCAGGGTGGGTGGTAGGTGACAAGCTTTGTAGTCGTGTCGAGTTGGCAGTAATGGCGGGTTTAAAAAAAAAAAGAAAAACAATTCCCCCTAAGCTGTTGAGCAAAGGTGGGTTCCCCGTCCCCCACCCCAGGAGGGCGTCCGAGAGGCTATGTCCTAGGAAACACCTAATCCAAGCGGTTTGCTGAGGGCCGGCTTGACCAGGGAGAGAGGATTGAGGCCAGACACAAAGTTAGAGTTAATTAAATTATACCAAATTACAGTAAAACCTCATTACTTCAATGTCGGTTAATTATAAATGGTGACTTTCAAAGCCACTGCTAGTCCCCAACCAACGAGACACCTTTTATTGCTGTTTAATAAAAGTGCTGAGAGAAGCAGAACTCAGTAAATGCAGAGTCCAGTGGGGGATGCAGAATTTTTCTTTTTGTTCTTTGGATTTCAAATTAATATGGTTTTGTTGTAGAAAAAGTTCAGGTACCTGTATGCAGCAATGCCAGCAGGATGCTGACTGCCAAGTAATTTAGCTCGAAAATAATTAATTTTTCTCCTTAGCCTGACAACCTAACACACCTAGAGCTATAGATTCTAGAGTTTTTTCCCCAGAAAATTTCCTTTGTGTTAAGAGACTCTAGCTCATCTATACAAAAGCAATTTTTGAAAAAGCACCGTTCAGACCATCAACTGTTTATTTTAAAAACAGTCTGTAGTTAGCTATTGTCTTCAAAATAGAGCACTGGCCTGTGTATGGCCACCTGTGCCAGGTCACCAGGCTCCTGATCCAGGTCTGGGTCGGGGACCAAGCACTCCTATATGGCCTGTTCTCTGTGACCCGCTTTGGCATTTGTTCCTGCCCACAGGGGTCTCCTGCCCAGCCCCAGCTCGGGGTCCTTGCCAGGCTTACTGCGGCCAGCCTCACGGCCCTGGAAGTCACCTCGCCATCTAGCTGGCTCTGCCCAAGTTTCCAGGGCTACCTGGGCCAGCGGCCAGTTCCCGATGCCCAAACTCGAGTTCAGCAGTGGCGCAGGGGCCAGGTGAGTCCGTCCATTTATCTTCCCAAACTGGGGTCCATGTCTGGGCACGGCTCTGGTTAGCACAAGCCGTTAGTCCTTAGAAGACAGGGGACTTTCTCAGAGAAATGACTGTTGTTTTTATGCCATACACAGTTGCATAGAAACAAATGTGTTTGAAACCTGAAAACTCATGATTCTCTCTTTAGGTGAAAATAACTACTCTAAGAAGACAAGTACAAATTATTCTGGGAAAAGGGATTTATCACTGAGAGGAGCGATGGTAGCTTCCTCTATCTCTATTGCTTCTTCTTTGTTTGTGTAACTCAGTATGTACATTTGCTGGTGCTGTCATAACAAAGGACCACAGACCGGGTGCCTTAGATAACAGAAAGCTATATTTTCTCACAGTTCGGGAGGCTAGAAGTCTGAGTTCAAGGTTGTGGCAGAGCTGATTTCTCCTGAGTCCTCTCTCCTTGGTTTGCAGGTGGCCGTCATCTCCTTGTGTCTTCACATCATCTTCCCTCTGTGTGTCTGTGTCCACATTCCCTTCTCTTATAAGGACGCCAGTCCTATAGGATTAGGGTCTGCACTAGTGACCTCATTTTAACTTAATTAGCTCTGTGAGGAACCTGTCTCCACAGACGGTCACATTCTGAGGCACCAGGGTTAGGATTTCACCTATGAGTTCTGGGAGGGCACAGTTCAGCCTGTTCCACTTGGAAAATGGCATCATCTCTCCATGGAGCAGTATTCACATTAAGTAGCTTGAAGGAGCTGCTAATTGTTGGTGATATACAGAACCCGTAAAAATATTCAAAGCCCTTTAAATCTAAATTATTAAATAGAAAACAAGTATTTCTACAGTATATAGAGGTTATGCTGTGCTTATTAGTCTTATTCGTTGATCTGCTTTTAGATTTTCTTACAGAACAACCGCTTCTGACGTTTTATGCTTCCACGTAAAAAGTCGTTCGGAATGAAATTTTTTTCTGAGTTACACAGCAGTGATACTTGAATACAAATTGTGTGGTGAACTTCCTTTGTAACTATACTTAAATAAGTCATAGCAATTATTTTCATAGGACATTTTAAAATACTCGTTATTCATTCTTTATGGATTTTGTGCAGTAGTTATAAAAATAATTGATACCTGTCATCATAAGACAATAGGTTAGTAAAAAAGGCATCTCTTAAGCTGTCATTCCCAAAGTCTATCACAGCACTTTCAACATCCCAGAATCTCCATCCAGCACCCCAGATTTCTTCCAGGAGATTCTCTATTAAAGGTTAAGGTTTCAGGGAAAATAAAAGCTAAAAGATGCAGTTGGAAAGCTTTGGGCCTGGCCTCACTGAGGCAGCTCATTCCCAGCAGGTCAGAAGTCAGCACTCAGCACTCGGCTGTCTCTGAGATGTGGCCCAGATCCTGCCTGGCCCCTCGGGAGGAAGCCATTCTTCATCCTGCCTCTGAAGCGCCTTTCCTTAGGCAACAGGCTGCCTGCACTGCGTCCAGTTCACACCCAGGTCCCTGAGAGGCCCCTAGGGTCCTCTCCAGGCTCCTTGCCCTAAACCTGACCTTCTCCATTTATGGGGAACAAGTATTGGGAGTTTGTGAAGACTGGTAACTCCTCAGTTTCTCCTTCACCCACTCTTCGGAGGTAGTCTTGGGCTTGTCGCACTAGGAGTTGTGTGTTCCCAGTGTAGGCACCACTGAGGGCACTGATTGCCCTTTTATTTCTCTTTGTCAGGAAAGACTCATCTCTTCACATCTCAACATTTTGACTTCCTCCTTCTCGTCCTAAGTTTCAGGGCCCTGCCAGCTCTCTGAATTTGCAGAGAGTATGCTGGACACCCTTGAGGCCAGGGCAGAGCCAGCCTTGAGGCCAGGGCAGAGCCAGACTTTCTGAATGTCTGGGTCCTGCCCCACACCCTTCCTAGAGACTTCCAAAATCCAACAACCAAGTGAGCAGTGGCAGGGAGCATATGTCCATCCACAGTGTGAGAGGTGCTGCTCACCAATAACCCACTTCTCTCTCCTCCCCTCTCCAACTGCAAAACTTCTCAAGTTCCTGACCCCTAACAGAGGCAAAGAGTAGACTGTGCAAACCCGCCTGCCAGGCCCTGAACACTGCGCAAACCTTGCTGCTGTCCTTGTGTGACCTCTGAGTCCTCCATCTTCAAGCCAGACCCCACACCTGTCCCCACCACCTCCTCAAGCCAAAGGAGGACAGCATTAAAGAATCCATCCTGCTCCCTGCACCTCCAGACAAGGAAGTACAGACCAGATTCTACTTAAAGATCTAACAAGGTCAAAATATTTTGTTAGTTACTAGGTACAAAGGATTTTTTGCTAAATAGATGGATTAGTAAATGGACAGGAGCTGAGTTCCTTATTCAGACAGCAGCTCTCCTCAGGGGGATCATGAGCAGTGGCTGGGCGTGGACACAGCCTTAGACTTATCAGATGTTAGAGTGACTTTTCAGGCCACTCCCCTGGGGGGCATTGTCCCATTCCGTTCAGATCTGGGCCGTTGAAGCACACAGCTGTTGTGCAATGATGCCACCTGGTGGTTCTTTATAGAATAACCGCTGTAGTCACTTCTATCCCATACCTAAATTCCTGAGACTGAAATGTCTGTTTTCCCCGTTGTTTATGGGCCTGTGTGTCACCACAAAAGAAAAATATGGATACTGACATCCACCTTTCTTGATTTTATCTAAAAAATGGAATTTCTCAGCTACATTTACTGATATATTATGGAAAGAATACAGGATTTAAAAATGAGAGATTCAGGTTAAAACCTACTTTGGCAACCTACTAGTTATAAGACTTAGGACAGTTACTCAGCACCCTTAGCACCCACTTCCTCATCTGCAGAATGACAATAATAGGAGTCTTGTGAGGATGACATGAGATAACACGTACACCAGTAAACACGGTGCCTGGTCCAGGAGAGGTGCTTAAATCAAGCACAGGTGTTAAATCAAGCACAGGTGTTGAGGAAACCTAAGTCATGGAGGGCGCAGCTAGCTCTGTCTGCAGTGGCCAGAATGTAATAGTCCCACCTAGCTAGTCTCTGGCAGCGGCCAAGGTTGTGATGGAGGTCGTGTCACAGCCCGTTTGTAACTATCTGGGGATCTGTGGCCACAGTGCCAAGCAGCACCCACCACTGTGCCTGTAGGTTAACGGTGGGGCTCTGTACACTTTCATCCAGGGCCAAGTGACAGCCCAAGTAACCCTTCTAAGCCTCGGTTTCTTTGTCCATAAAATAAAGCTAATATAACAAGGTAAGCTATTTAGTAAAATGAAAAAATTGGTCTTTGGGTTTGGTTTGGTTTGGTTTCGAGGGGGGAAGTGAGGCTGGGGGATGGAAGTATTATTTGGCTAATGATGCTTTTGCTGGATTCCCAAAAGAAAAATAAAATATCTTTCTTCCTCTTTCTGCTTCCCTATTCTAGGAATGAAGCCAAGTTGTGTTTCTGAAGGGCTGAGCTCTCTCACCTACCCAGGTGACTTTGCCGATAAAGAGCTCTTATGCTTAGGCCCATGGGGGAGTGGGAAGAGGAAGTAACCTGGGTGGTCTTGGAAAGGGAAGGGGTGAGATTGTTATCTTGAGTTGAAGAGAGGGAGTCGACAGTGCCAGGATAGAGCAGTAGGGTGGCAGTCTCAGCAAATGTCGAGGAATCAGGGTGGTAGTGGGGAGTGCCCAAGATTGCTCACAGGGATGGGCAGTGAATACCGGGGGCTGAGCCTGGACTCAGTGGTGCCGCTGTCCCTGGGAACCAAGATGGCAGTGTCCATGGTGTCCTGGAGAACAGAGCGCCACTTTCTCTGAATGTTGCAAGACCCTCTCTGGTCCGAAGGACCCCAGATTATGGAAAGGTCTTCAAACACAGCAGATGGGATTTCTTTCCAAGCCTGGTAGATAAGAGCCAGAAAACTAAAGGAAACTGGTGACTTTCACGCCTGAGTGTCGTGGAGCAAACCCACACCCACTACTCTGACCCACCCTGCAGGCAGGGCTTGATGGCCTGCAACGCTGCTCAGTGACCATTGGCTCCCTTTCCTGCCCTTTCCTGCCCTTTCCTGCCCTTTCCTGGCCTCATCCGTTCGTTTTTATAGACTCTAAATCCAGAAGAAGAGAAGGCTCAGAAAAGAACTTTTACGATGCACTTCCTGAGGCTCTGCCTGCAGGAAGTGCTTTTTCACACCAAGAAATTCCAGCTCCAGGGTCCACAGTTTTAGTGGGAACGTGGCCAGTCGACATGCATCCTGCAAGCCGGATATGGACCAGATGCTGGGGAGAAACACATCCATTGAGTCAGAGGGAGAAAGCCAGGCCGTCTTTGGCGGTGCGGCTCATGACAGGGTTACCTGCCGCTCCACAGGGGGAAAAAAAGCCACTTCTATCAATTTCAGCCAGGAAAGTGCAGTGACACCTGCCTCTACAAGACTTATGGGGACTATGGAAATGGGCCCTGTGCCCACTTCAGCCTCCCTCCTCGCAAGAGAGGACTTCAGGCCCTTTTGGTGGATCAAGTCCTTTTGTTATGACCTTCCTGCTCTCTGGTTCTCAGAGCCCCAGCTGCCCTGGTCTGGAGCTCTCTGAACCCCTCCACTTTAACAAGTGTAGCATATAGAGAGGGGATGGCTGCCCACGGCCCCCTAATCTCCAACATTAAGATCCCAGTGAGCCCCAAAATATCCCAGGAGAAAAATGAATTCTATCTCAGAAACACAGAAAAACCACCACAGAACACAAAATCACCTTCATAATCTGGGAAACATAAACATAGTTCAGTTTGTTCTGCAACACATTTTTCACAATCAGGATGTGAGAACAAAGAAAAGATCTAAGAATCGCATTATGGGAGGACCTCCCCTCTCATCATCTCAGTCAGGCTGGGCCTCTGTCTGTGAAACCCCCCAGGTAGGTCTCCCCTGCAGGGCTGCTGAGTCCACACGACCAGTGTCCTCCTTCTTTGCTGCAGAGCCACAGTAAGCCCATGGCTGGCCCCGAAAATCCAGAGGCTGGTCACAAGCAAGGAAGGTGAAGACCTGGGTGCCTGCCCCCACCTCCATCACCTCCCCTTGCCAAGGAACTTGACCTCCATCCTAGGGAGAGCATCCCTGGGACAGTGACTGGGGAGGACAGAAACTGGCGACGAGGTTCCCTGTGCAGGGTCTCGTTCCCCCTCTGTCTAGGCTGAGGTGAGAAAGGCCAGGAGCCAAAGCTCTTTCTCAGGTGTTCCCTGCTGAGGGCTTCAAGCATCTTCCCTTACCTTGTGGTTCACAGACTATGCGTATGAAAGAGACCCCAATAGAGATCTCCCTTTTGGCAAATGGAGAAACTGAAGAACACAGAGGTTATGGGATTTGCCTCAGATCACACAGAAGTTAACTGCAGAGCCAGATGGTTCCTCTGTCCCCAGGCCAGGGTGCTCGTGCTATGTGCACTAGAGCAGTCAGTGGTTCTCAGCTGCTTCCGCCTGTTAGAATCACCCGGGGACCTTTAACTTCAGCTGCCCAGGCCCTGCCAATCAGACCCCCTGGAGCAGCACCTGGGGAGTTGGCAGTCTAAAAGCCCCCCACTGTGATTCTCTGTGTGGCTAGAGTGGAGAATCCCTATAGATTCAGGCGAGAAAGTTCCACCGTGGCTGCAGATCGTGGGGCTGTGTGATCCGAAGCAAGTCACAAAATTACCTTTCTGAGCCCCATTTGCAAATAGCTGTGTTATGATGCCCATCTTCCTGATAAAGGACAAACAAGGATTCAGACACTGAAGCTCCTCTGAGATCAAGCAACAAGACATTATAAAATGTGGTCAAATATGGAAAGATTTTTATAAGCTTGGTGGGCTCTGGTTATTAAATTCAAAAGAATGCTTTTCTGTTTCTACAAGTAGTCATTTAAAAAGTAGCGAAGGCCGTTCACAGAAACATATTTGGAATAAGTTCCTCCTACAAGAAGCACCTTCAAGCAGGCAGTAAGGCCACAGCACAGTGGCTGGCACACAGTAGGTCCTCAGTAAATGTTAGCTAAGTGAGTCAAGATGGGGTGGGAAGCCAGTGTTTTCTGAATGCATGCTGCTCTGTTAAAAAGCTTGTGCATGACTTGACAGTTGTCTCTTCTGATAGACCAGTCAGTGAGTGTGGCTGTCCCGAGTAACTTCATTTGGTCTCTCTGAGCCTGATACATCCCGCAGGACCATAAGGCACTCTTGAAGAGACAAGAAAGCCAAGGTAGCACTGGCTTTGTGGTTTAGAGAATGGCAGGAGTATCATTTTCTTGGGGGAAAAACATTCATTAAAGCAAGTCTTTCCTTCTTGGCATAAAACAAACAAGTAATTTCCTCCAGAAGTCTTAGTCAAGATATTTTGGCAAATAATCACTGGACAGAGGAACCTGAGGGGCATGAGTGATTCCCATGGCAAAGGGTCAATCGAAGAATGGAACAGGCAATAGGGAGCCCCTGCAGGTTCTTGAGAAGGGGAGGGGCATGGTAAACCCAGGCCCAGCAAAGAGGAGCATGCAGGATGCAGAGCAGGTGCTCAGAACATATCTATTGATGAAATAAAGTAAAATGTCAGTGTGTGGGTCAATCACTGGTACCCCTGGAGCAGGGGCCCGGAGCCTAGATGCATGTATGTATGTGTGACTGTGCGCCAGTGCGTGAGCATGCATGAGTGTGTACACGTGGGCGTGTGTGAGTGCCCGTGTGAGTGTGCCTGTACAGGAGAGAGTTCGGGGCTCTGGAATCAGAAAACCTTGAGTCAATCCCTCCTCTAGCACTTCCTTAGGCTTTCATCCCTGCAAAAGCGAAGAGTGAGATACCTTCTTACCGTAGCGTAGTTGGAAAGACAAATGAGATAGTGCGTGTGAAAGCAGAGGGCACTGACTGGAAAAATAGAGGTTTCGTTTCCTCCCTCTCGCCTTTTCTTCCTTCCCTCCCTCTCTCTTTTCCTTCTTTCCTTCCTTCCCAGTTTACAGGCATTATGAGACATTCGTGAACATTCAGTAAGGCAATGCTGTCATAGAGCCCAGAAAACAACAGCCTTGTGTGACCTCTGCATCACTCACTCATTTGGTTGTTGCCCAGTGGACAGAGTGCAAATACATGCTCATAATACACGTCCACCCACTGTTGTCCCCAGTTCCTAGCACAGCACCTATACGGACATGTAATGGGTGTAAATATTTATTGAGCGAAGGAATGAATGAATGAACGAATGAGCGAATGAATGAATGGGTGTGTGGGAGACTGTAGCCTCTGCAGTGCTTCCAGAAACCATGGGAAGGCTGCCACCTGTGGGAGAGCCTGCGCAGGGCAAGCGGGAAGGGCCCGCCCTGTGTCAATGCACTGCCCTGCGCCCAGGCCTAGCACGCCATCCCACCTGAGTCCCAGACCTGGGCAGCAGTGATTTGTGCCAGGGGACAGTCTCGAGGACTGCTCATTCTCCCTGCTCTAAGGGGCGTGGTTCTTCTGAAGGGCAGGTCCCATTCCTCATTCTTATAATGTTTATGCCACAGAGAGAGGCCTCAGGCGTCAGTTGTCTTTGGAAATGGGTAAAAGTCATCACTCAGATTTGTGTCTAAAATGAGCCTGGAAAATGTTCAGGGAAAGATTTATTTTTGCAAGTGGGCTTCTGCCAGACACAGATTGTATCTTCTGGGAAAATGCTAGGTCCTGGCTAATGAGAGAAGACAGCTGAGAAGTCAGGCTGGGTGTTCCAGGCTGAGGCCATTGTTAGGCAGGGCCGAGGGCCATGAGAGCACCTCAGTGGCCCAGGACAGGCTGGGGGCACAGCTGATTAGGGCCTCAAAGTGTGTAGCTTAGCAATTTTCTCCCATGGAGAAGCTCCCTCTCTCACTTCCAGCAATGGGGCCACCCTGCCACATACACAGCTGCCCCAACAGCTCTCTGCAAAGACAGGTGGAGACTAAATTGCAAGATACCAATCACCCTTTCAAGTGCACCAGGTAAGTCTCTACTTAAGGAGCCCGTGGTCACCCACCATCTGAGGCAGAGCTACGTTATGCCCGCCCACTTCCTACAGGATCGGGAGCAGGGTCCGCTAAGCCAGGACAAGCTTGGGCAGAGGTTCTCCTTCAGGGTCCAAATGCAGAATGGAAGGCAGGTACCTCAGGGACCCTCAAGCCTTCAAGGGCTTCATCAACGCCCAAGATGGCAGCAGAATTGACTTCACTCACCTCCTAGTGGCTCAAAAATGAAAACTATCAAGAAGGTCTGGGGAGAGGAGCCTGGCGACCCTGCAGAGCCCCTGGCTTCTCCTGGTCCTGTCCCCTTCCCCAGCTCCTTTCTGGGGGACCTGGGTGAAGGGGGTGCACAGAGGGAAGACACCGTTGCCCAGGGTCTTACTCATATTTGGGGAGCCCCATGCTTGTGTGTTTGGCCAGTGCCTTCTCATCTGTTCACTGGGACCTGGACCCCCCCCAGTCCAAGGACCATTGGCTTCATAGCCACTTAGTGTCTCACTCCCCATGCTGTCCAGAGGCAGCACCATAACCACCACTTCCCTGCCTTCCTTCCAACCGTGTGTGTACTTTTTGGGTATCCACCCACAGTCCTGCTTCCCCCCACCCCCGACCCTGCATTCTGTGAAGGCAGCGAGGGGGGTCTGCAAACTATTTTCAAAATTTCAAAAAGCCCAAAGGAAATCATACATTTACCTCAATGAGGTTCCCAGACTAAATAAAACATTAAGTTTATTTGCTTTGGGCTGGAGTCATATCAACTCAGTGTGGTAACAGTGGTTATCTTGACTGATCAGAAGCACTAATTGGCAGTTATATGTCTTTGATGAATAAAACTCAAAGAAACAAATTATTATTCAATAAATGTAGTTCGTTGGGTAGATAAAAGCTTTAAAAACATGGAATCCCTCGAGGAAAGAACTAAAAAGGATCTTTCTTGGTGAAAGGGGTGGGAAACTCTGACTTACAGAAATGTCATATTTTTGTTAAAGCCGAGCACACACATTCTTCCATCTGGCCTTTGATGCCAGATTTCTCATTAGGGAATTTTGACTTCACAGCATTTCTGCAAATAATACATTGTTTATGCCAGCTTTCCCCAAAGTGATTCACCAAACTCTAATAGGTTCTCCTTGCGAGTCCATAGGAAAAGGTCCATAATCAAAGTAAGTTTGGGGAAAAACTAGCTAAGCAAAATGAGACCATTCATGTGGGATTTTTCAGAGCTCTTAATAAATAATATGAATCAAGAGGCCCCAAGGGGAGATGGAGGGTGCAGAGTTCCCTGCCGTTAGACATGGGATCCACTTTTTGAGGCACATTTTTACGTAACAGGTGTTCCGCAGAGCACACCTCGGAACACGCGAGAAGGTGATGACAAGGGCGACCGAAAACCCCACTGAGAGCCATAAAGACGGACAAAAATAAAGGGGAGAAAGAAGGGTGAAGAGATATGCAGCAGGGAAGAAGGGAGGGAGGCAGGCCCAGGGTGGGTGAGGATGCAGAGCCGCGATGATGCCAGCACTTCCGGAATCAGGGCTTGCGGAGTGGGGCACATATGAAACAGGTGTGGTACAGGCCACTGGGTTATCCCAGTGCCCTGGCTTCAAAAGGAATAGCTCAAGTGACTTGGGAAGCGTCTGCCATTTTGATTTCCAGCACTCATAGTGTTGACTCCTATGACACCCGGGAGAAGTTGGAAATTTATGAGAAGTGTCTCAACAGCCATTAGTGAAACCCACTTAATAAGATCCTACCTGACTCCTCACATCTTTAGGCCCTTTGAGTCCCTCTTCCTTTCTCTGGGACCACCCCAGCAGCGACACGGAGACCGCACAAAGCCGACTCTCGGCTTGCCAGCAGCACAGATGACACGATTCTCAGTGTGTGGTGGTGGTTGTGGCTATGTAACGTGTCCAGATGCAACACGGAAAATTAAGTGACTCATCCAGATGTTTTCCTCACATAACTCCAAATGTGAAGAATCTGCAACAGTGCAGAGAAGGCCAGTTTGGGAGGGAAGAAGTAGCCTTGTGAGGGCTTCTCTAGGCAAATACACAGACATGGGGCCAAATTTCCCTTCCTTTGCAAAGAGAGAAAAGGAACCCCTATTCCAGAGAGAGGAGACAGTGCCTTGCAGGCAGCTGACTGGAGAAGGAACAAGGAAAGAAGAAAAAAGGGAAAGAATATATATTCAGCCCCTATGATATGCCAGGCCCTTTCGTCTATTTTCTTTTAGTTCATCCTCACAGATACCCAGGAGAGTAGATTTATCATTGCCATTTTACAGATGAGAAAACCAAGGCTCAGCAAAGTCCGTGAATAATTAAGCGACCTGTCTGACCCAAAGTCCCAAAGCTGCCCCTGTGCTAGGCTGCCTCTAAGAATGAAGGAGACTGACTTGGTTTAAGCAAAGTGTCTGCCTAGCCAAGAATTCAGTGAGAAGACTCCAGAAGACACAGTGGAGGAGGGCAGTTTCAGGGGGAAGCCAAGAGGTTCATCTGTGGTCCTTGTTTCCTCAGTGTCACAGGCAGAGAGAAACAGAACCAGCAAAGTAAGGCTGACTCCCCAAGGGTAGCTTGTGCATGAAGAGAAGAAACCACTGACCATCTGGGTTGTGACATCTGAACTCACATAATTTGATCAACAAGGATGTGTTTAATGAATTCCTAAAATTATGGCTGGGAATGATTGAAAAGCTTCATCAGAAAGAAACTGGACATGATGTTTACTAGTGCTTTCTATTTGTGTAGGACTTCGAACTTTGTGAAGTAACTTCATATCTATATTCTCATCTTATTCATGCTAGCTGTCCTGGGAGGTCAAAGGTGGGTACATAATAATTAGTGTTTCCACCTGACAGGTAAAGAAACTGGGGTTCAGTGACAGAGAGGAAAAGGCAGCCTTTATGTCTGACAACTGGTGATTGACAGAATTTCTTATTTTTCTACACTTCTCCATACAGTGCCATACCTAATCTAAAAACATCTGTAAAATGAGCCATTCATGACTCGATTTGCCAAGCCCAGTTAACTTCTATGGCAGAGCTAGAACTCGAGTCTCCTGTCACCAGAGTAAGTGTCTTCCTCTCTTGCCACCCCATTTCTAGATTTAACATAAGAAGTCACCCTCTACAGATTTCAAAGGCTTTACACACCAAAATGGCATCCTGTCTCTGGAAATGCTTTCTGGTATACTGAGAGTTGGTCACCAAAAGTCACCTTAACCAGTATTCGGTGACTTCATGTGCAAGCTATCTTCAGTCCAGGCAGTCTCTGGAGTTTACTCAGAGGTCTTCTGGAACCACAAGCAGATGACTGTTTAGCAAACTGACCCTGGCATTAACGGTAAATTTAACGCCAGCACTTCTTCCCAGTGACCTCATTTGTTGAGTCAGACTTAATTCTATCACAATCCTCTGAGCAAGGATCCAAGTCGCTGGATGGCGGATCTCAGAGGCATTCTCGGACTGGGTACTACACTTGATCGCCTTAAGGGATGGGAAAAAAATTCTATCAATCAACAGTTGCTGGATTTCAGTGACGTATCGGTTTGGCTGCGTTTTTTGTTTTTGTTTTTGTTTTTTAACATAGTGAATTTGACCAGGTACTTCGAAATGCGGACATTAACGCATCATTAATTTGCAGTTAATCTTGTCCTCAAATGTACGGGTGAGTGAAATTGAAATTATTCTGAGAAGACCATTCTAAAATCTCTGCTAGGGACAAGCAACCAAGTTAGGGCAATTGAATTTGGAGGCTCTGCTTATTATTGACACAGCTTCTATTCTGTGGGAATAGAAACAGGCTGATTATAAAGTTCCTCGTTTTGTTCCCTTGGTGACAGAGACAATGCACATTTTAAGATAGGAGAACAGAGAGTTATAGAGTTATCAAGTCACTGGCTAAGATAAGGGGAAAAGGAACAAGAAGATAAGTTAAAATAAACAAGCACTTTCAAGCCCACATCAGGTAAACAATTCTTTTTAATTAAGGAAGAAATTCAAAGCATAAAAGAAGAAAAAAAGGGCTTAAAGACAATTTCTGTCAGTATGAGATATTTTCAGGAAAGAATTAGGGCAACCAAGGATTATTATTTTCTTAAGCTTTTGATTGAAATCTCAGACTTTCATCCGTTCTGCAATTAGAAAATCAAGAGACAAGTGGCCCAACCTCCAGTGAGGAAAAACTAAAGGCCAAAAATAACCTGGGGCTATTGAAATTCTTGGGGGCAAGTAAAAAAGAGGTGGCTGCTCAGCCAATCCTTTGAATAACCCCACTTTTTCCTACTTAACTTCATGTCTTGGCCACACAGCCCGTGAGATAATTTCCAACCTCTGCACTTTCCAGCTCAAGTTTTCTCCATCCGGGTAGTCCTCTCCCAGGGGTGTTGTAGGAGCCGTCACTCCTGCAGGCACACCTTCCAGCTCGCCTGCCTACAGCTGTGGGGATGGCTGTCTAACGCCCATGTCCTCTCATCTCCCCAGGAGGACAGCAAACTACCAGGGGCAGAGCCCATTTCTCCGTCTTTACCAAGAAAGCCACGCACAGGGCTGCTGGTCTTCGCTTCTGAACCATACAAGTAGTTTCGCTCCCTGTCAAGTAAAAATAACTCATTTGGGTCTCCAGCATTAAACAAAAATCTATATCTATTTCACCATGGCGAAAAAAAATCTCTTGGCTGTGTGGGAGCGCCCTATTAAGCCCACACCACGGATTATCACACAGCGTGAAAAAGAATGAGTAAGATCTCTATCTGCTCACGCAGAAGGATTTTCATGATGTATTTATTGTTCATTGTGCAAAACAAGTGGCCAAGAAGTGTATCTAGTATGATCCAATGCTAGTAAAACAAAAAGTGACAGAAAAGGAGTGAAATTCCCTACGTGTGAACATGGGTGCATGCGCAAGGAGAAAACAAGGACAAGTTTTCAATTGGTGATAGGCCCAGGTAAAGAGACTGGAGGCATGTACGAAAATCTGTTGAGAAGAAACCACTAATAAACAAGCACAAAAATGTATGTTAGTGTAGTCATTGCAGGTTCCCATACAGGAGTCAAATGAAAAATGAAAACAACTTGAAGTTCAACCTAATTTTCTTTTTCTAATTTTTTTAAGCTAAGTTTATTGGGGTAACATTGGTTAATACAACTATATAATTTTCAGGTGTACATTATAATTTAACATTCGTATATTCTATTGTGTGTTTACCACCCAAAGTCCAGTTTCCTTCAGCTACCATATATTTGATCCCTTTTACCCACTTCACCCTCCCCCCCCAATATTTGACCCTCTTTATCCCATCTACCTCCCCTCAAAGTTTTATTTATTTATTTATTTATTTATTTATAGGTGAGGCGGCCCTTGGTTGACCTCAGAGATTGCAAGGACCTTGTCAGTTTACAATCCCTTATTTTATTTATTTATTTATTTATCTATCTATCTATCTATCTATCCATCTATCTATTTTTCTGTTTGTTTGTTTGTTTGTTTATAGCACCTACAGCACCTGGTCTTCCTAGGTGGTCTCCGATCCAAGTACTAACCAAGCCCCACCCTGCTCAGCTTCCGAGATCAGACCGGATTGGGCTTGTTCAGGGTGGCATGGCCGTAGATGAAAAGTTTTAAAGTAACTGTGGCACAAACTCTCCTGCCTGTAGGTAAAATCGAGGGACGTGGGGGCAGGAGCTCTGGTCTGAGGAGAAGGAGCTGTCTGGGTCCCCGCGAGGGACTGGATTCTCCTCTAACTCCTCCTTCCACCTCCTTCCATGGTTTCCCCACTTCCCCCTCTCCCACCCCTTCCTCTCCGCCCTCTTACTCCTGGAAACTGCGGGGTCTGTGGTATGGCTTGTCACCCCGGGCCTGCCGTAAAGCCAGAGCCGGCGAGCCTGTAGAGACGGCAGGTGTGGGTCTTAGTCCTCCTATCCCTCCCAGGATCTGGCGAGATAAGTGACTTATCCGGGGTCACAACATTTTGTCATTTCCCCCCCCCCTCAAAACAAAAACAAAAACAAAAACAAAACTGCCCTAGGACCCAATACCCCAGTTCCAAGTGGAGTCCTTCTCCCCGGCTTCAGGAGGCTGGAAGGAGGTGATGCGGACGAGTGCGGGCGCGCGGGAATCCCTGCGAGGGAATCCGGTGGGCCCGCGGCTGCGTTCCTGTCCCCTGCGCGCAGGGCACGGTCCCGGGTGCCCCCCTACAGCGCCACTGACTGCCGAACCGAGCGTTCATTTTCCTGCACGGAGGGGCCCGCTGATCCGGAAGCAGGTAAGAGACCCACTGACACCCGCCTAAGACCCAGGGATCACTTAGTGCCGTGACTGTGCTTCAGAAAGGGCTGTTTCCAAAGCAGCCCTGTTCTGCCTTTACCGTAGGCCGGGCTGCCTGGCGCCCTCGGCTGGTCTCTGCGGGCCTGGGCGCACCCTGCCTCTGGGCCTCCCTTACATCTTCGCTGGAGGCACCGAGCGAGGGGCGGCCAAGCCCTGTCCCCACCCACCTTGGCCTCTGCGGGTGAGAGCTCCAACCGAAGGGGAAGGGCCCGCGAAAGCAAGGTCTCCTCAGCCCTGCGCAGGCGCGGAGCGCTGAGAGATACAGACCCGGGGCGGGGGGGAGGGGGTTAGTCTCAGGGGTCCTGTTAGCTGTGACCCGCTCCCTTACCCCCCAACGCCCTGTCTCCCCCATGCTCTCGGTCTTGGTGCATGCCACCCATTCTGTCTACTTGCACAAGCAAGAAACTCTGGGGCTGAACCTTGACACTTCCTTCTCCTTCATCCCATGGGAATTAATTGCCAAACCCTGTCAATTTCATCCCCTAAACATCCCTGAACCCCTCTGCTTCCTGCCATTCCTGTCCAAGGTGCTCTCATCTCCTGGCTGGATCACTGCAGGGTCTCCTACTGGGCCTCTTTTTCCCTTTGCCTCCCTCCAGACCAACTGAATGGGATGTGGGGGGCGAGGCGGGGTGGGGGGGCGCGGCTGAGACCA
>NW_011888866.1:6767499-6769648 GCF_000151845.1 Pteropus vampyrus
CCTGCGCGCAGGGCACGGTCCCGGGTGCCCCCCTACAGCGCCACTGACTGCCGAACCGAGCGTTCATTTTCCTGCACGGAGGGGCCCGCTGATCCAGAAGCAGGTAAGAGACCCACTGACACCCGCCTAAGACCCAGGGATCACTTAGTGCCGTGACTGTGCTTCAGAAAGGGCTGTTTCCAAAGCACCGTGTTCTGCCTTTACCGTAGGCCGGGCTGCCTGGCGCCCTCGGCTCGTCTCTGCGGGCCTGGGCGCACCCTGCCTCTGGGCCTCCCTTACATCTTCGCTGCAGGCAGCGAGCGAGGGGCGGCCAAGCCCTGTCCCCACCCACCTTGGCCTCTGCGGGTGAGAGCTACAACCGAAGGGGAAGGGCCCGCGAAAGCAAGGTCTCCTCAGCCCTGCGCAGGCGTGGAGCGCTGAGAGATACAGACCCGGGGCGAGGGGAGGGGGTTAGTCTCAGGGGTCCTGTTAGCTGTGACCCGCTCCCTTACCCCCCAACGCCCTGTCTCCCCCATGCTCTCGGTCTTGGTGCATGCCACCCATTCTGTCTACTTGCACAAGCAAGAAACTCTGGGGCTGAACCTTGACACTTCCTTCTCCTTCATCCCATGGGAATTAATTGCCAAACCCTGTCAATTTCATCTCCTAAACATCCCTGAACCCCTCTGCTTCCTGCCATTCCTGTCCAAGGTGCTCTCATCTCCTGGCTGGATCACTGCAGGGTCTCCTACTGGGCCTCTTTTTCCCTTTGCCTCCCTCCAGACCAACTGAATGGGATGTGGGGGGCGAGGCGGGGTGGGGGGGCGCGGCTGAGACCAAGATTTGGGTCCCTCTCAAACTCCTTGGTGCAACACATCTGAGGCTGCAAACCACTGCTCCAGGCCATTCTCTGCACAACAGCCAAGATAATTGTTCTGAAACACAAATTTGATCTGTCACTCCCCTCCCTAAAACCTGTCAACGGCTCCCCAGATGGCTCCTCTGATCAAGACAGCCCCGCATTCCCCAAGGGCCAGCCTCTGCCCACCCATCCAGCAGCTCATCCCCCTCCCCCTGCTCTGGGAGTCCTCCAGTGATCCTGCTTCCCTGCAGCCCTTCTCATCCTTCACATTCCCTTCCACACGAGTCACATGCGCTTGTCCCCTCCTGGGAACATCTCCCTTCCAGCCCGCCCTCTCCTCCTTCCCAGATACCAGACAGGCTCTCGGGAACTGTTTCTCTTTCTTCTCCACACCTCTTTGTTTGGAATTACACATTCATGAACATGATTATTTGATTAATGTCTCCTTCTTCCCCCCATGGAGGCAGAACTATGTCAGAATTTGTCACTGTCATAGCACATGCTAATCATTCGGGAATATTTGTTGAACTGAATGACTAGATAATTACAACACGTGTTCAGATGAAAGCAGTGATGGTGGATACAGGATTAGAAAGATCATGACCCCAAATTCAGGATTCCTGAAGGAGGTGGCATCTTAACCGAAAGCCGAAGGACTAACTGGACTTCTTCAGGCCAGGGCGCTGGGTTGAGAGGAGGTATGTTTGCCAGTAGAGGGTGTGAACCAGGACATGCAGGGTGGATGGATGCAACAATAAGTCATCCACAGGAAGGAGCAAATGGGAGATAAGACTAGAAAGACGAGCTGTGACCAGATCACACAGAGCCTTGAACTCCAGACTAAGGAGTTTGGCTTGTTGCTATGGGCCACAGGGAGTCCTTGAACATGAATTTTAGCATGGAGAGACCCTCACTAGTATTTTCAGCATTAGTGCAGTATGGGAGCATGTCAGCACTGGAAGAGATCTGAGCTCATTCAAAACCAGCTCCTTCATTTGGCAGGTGAGAAAACTGAGGCCCAGCGAAGGAAAGTGACGTCCCCAAGGTCACATAGCTGACTCCCAATGTATTGCCCGTTCCAAAAGAAAAGAAGGATTATCTCAATCAGATGTCAATCTAATTTTAACCCCTCATTATTCTTTTCGTTGCTCCCACCATTCAACCTCTTTTTCTTTGCCCATTATTAGAAAATATGTTTGTTCATAAAAGTCTTTCTCCTGGCTCCTGCTCTGCCAGCCACAGCTGCTTAGAAGGCCTGGCTTCTGTGCCTGTCACACGGCGGGTCCTTGGGTCAGTTCTTCCCCTCTA
>NW_011888866.1:6769698-6774498 GCF_000151845.1 Pteropus vampyrus
AGATCTGAGCTCATTCAAAACCAGCTCCTTCATTTGGCAGGTGAGAAAACTGAGGCCCAGCGAAGGAAAGTGACGTCCCCAAGGTCACATAGCTGACTCCCAATGTATTGCCCGTTCCAAAAGAAAAGAAGGATTATCTCAATCAGATGTCAATCTAATTTTAACCCCTCATTATTCTTTTCGTTGCTCCCACCATTCAACCTCTTTTTCTTTGCCCATTATTAGAAAATATGTTTGTTCATAAAAGTCTTTCTCCTGGCTCCTGCTCTGCCAGCCACAGCTGCTTAGAAGGCCTGGCTTCTGTGCCTGTCACACGGCGGGTCCTTGGGTCAGTTCTTCCCCTCTATGGATTTCAGTTTCCAGTCTGCATTGCTAACCCCAGCCTTTCCAGACAGAGTCAATGTAGGGAAAGCCCTCTCCCCAGCCAGTCATTATGCTAATGGATGTGCAAAGGCCCTGTGGCACTCTCAGGCTAATAACTTCCCAGAAGTGGCCATGAAGACCCTTGCAGAGACCCTGACAATAACTCCCAGGTGAAGCTACCTGTGTGTTTCTAACATGATTTTTAACTCCTGCCCTCAGATGTTGTGAAGAGGCAAAGGGAGGTGTCAGGCATCAACTAGAACTCCGTGTGCAGAGTGAGGCTCAGAGGAAGATGCTGGTGGGCCCCAAACATGCACAAGGATCAAAAAGGAAAAAACTGAAGCCAGTCATAGTTCCTCTTTTAAACCCTATTACATCATGTCATCCCCAAGGACTGACTCTGTTCCTCATGAAAGAATTTGTGAATTATTCTTTTTTCTGAAGACTGTTACTCAACAAATGAAGGAATCTCCATAGCAACTATTTTATGTCCCCAGAGGCTTAAGAAGAAAGTACAGTGAGAGTTCTTGGCATCTTCCTAGGATCTGAGGCCTCTCGTTTCCGTAAGTCTGGGAGACAAAGAACTTGGCCTAATCTTAGGTTTCAGCTGAGGAGTCACAAAACGAAAACAATAACCAGGGATATCAGTGCAAGAGTAAGATTCATGTGCCTTCTGAAGAAATGTGGGGACACAGAGGTGGGGTCAGGAGAACCCATGCTGCCCGGTGTCCTCGGGCAGTGGCTGGACCTTGGCTGTGCCCTAGGCCTTTTCCCAAGCTGCTCTGGGGAGACCGCCTTGCCTTCTCATTCTTCCTTTTTGACCTCCCTTTTTCCCCTTGTGTCAGAAAGCATCCCCTTCCCTTGTTGACAGAATGGGAAAGGAATTAGAAAAACCACCTCAGGTCAGTCTGGACCTCTAACACTCATTCACAGGGAAGAAACCAGTCTGGGCACTCTCCTTCCAGGCAAGCAAGAATGTACGGGGCTGCTGGACCCGGGAGTGGAGTGGCGTGTGTGTGTGTGTGTGTGTGTGTGTGTGTGTGTGTGTGTGTGTGTGTGTGTGTGTGTACAGTGCATTTGTGTGTTCCCACCACAAGTGATTGCCTGGAAGATTCCAGCTCCTGGGGAACAGTCTCTTCCCCATCCCCATGGCTGCTCCTCCCATCCTCTCCATCCACAGGAGGTTCTGCTGGACCGAACTTGGACAATAGCATATTTATAGACTTCTACAGGGCCCCTGAGGCACGGAGTGGTAGAAGGCCTGGGAGGTGGCAGGCAGAGGGGCTTCTCAGAGGCTTGGGGCTCTCCCCCACTTCCTGGGCACCAGTGTCTCTGTCTCTCTCTCTCTCATCTCTCTTCTTCCTGTCTGGCTTAGAGCCTTAAGTTGTCTACTGTGTCCATACCATCCACCTCAGTGTCCCATTCAGGCCTGCTCTACCCACTATGTATAGGCCTCCAGAACCTTCTCCTCACCCCAGAACGTCACACCCCCTTTGCTTTAGAGCTTTGCATTAGAGATGCAATAAAGCAAACAGACATGATGACACTATGTGGGATGTGGGCCTCCCTGGTCCTGATTCCCACCTTCCAGGCTTCCTTCTCACAGCACAAGATGGGCGGTGGGAAGAGGTGGGGAGTGGACACCACCTGCTGCCTACTTTCCTCTCCCCTAGGACCGACCCTCACCCACAGCCAGGCAGTCCACCCGTGGGGCTGGGTTTGCCTACCCCTGGGGTCTCCAGGGAGGCTGGGGAGTGGAGTAGGAGGGAGGGGAAGCCCGACCTTCCTCGGGGAAGGAATAAAACCCAACAACTGCTGTACCTGTTTCCTGCCGGAACCCCTAGAGCGCTGGCAGCAGACCCTAGCCCTTCTCAGCTGTTTCCCCTGTGGACAGCTGATGGCCACACCTGGACACTCTAGGCCAGGTGCACTGTCAGTAGCAGGTCAGTTGGGTTCTGTTCTGGGTGCTGATCATGTGTGCTGGGTTCTCGTGGCACGCATCCTAAAGAAAAAGAAAAACGAGGCACCCTCACATCCCATCCATAGTTCAAGGAAAAAACTGTGGGAAGGACTTCACCTGTGCCTTCATCGCAAGCTCTAAGATCACTGCCCTTTCTTCAGCATCCCTTCCCAAGCATTCACTCATTGCACTTTTCCCTGGAAACCCCACTCTACACTAAGGCCCATGTTTGTTGCCGGGAAAGAGACAAGTGAGACTGTTGTTGGGAGAGGAATAAACCCCTTGAGAAGGATGTCCGTCCGTCCGTATGCAGATGGTGTAAGCCCCGCTCTCCTAATGCTTGGGCTGCCTTTATTGTCTGGATCGCAGTTTCACAGTAAGGTTTATCAGATGGTGAATGTCTTCTGGGCAGACTTTGCCCTTGGGCTATGATATAAATAGATGTTCATACGTGTTATTATTTATTATTAATATTAACAATATTACTATTATTAATTCCCTCAGGCCGAGCACAGCTTTCTCACCCTGCCTTCCTCGCTGGACGGAAAGCCATTTGACAGTTTCCTCCCCCTTAGGAGCCCCAGGGATTAACCCAGGGATTAACCCTGGCACATTGCAGATTCACAGTAGAACTGACCTGATGGGCAGAAGCAGCTCAGGGATGAGGAGCTGGTCCCTACAGGCACCTGGGGGGCAGATCCTGGCCCTGCCACTTCCCACCTGGGCAGGCTTCGTCCCGAACTTCCTCATCTGTAGAGCAGGAATAGTAATGCCCACCTGGTGGCATTGCTGTGAGGGTCACACACAGTGCAACCAACAAAAGGTTCTCTAGGGAAGCTCTTAAGTATGGAGTCACATTTTCCAAGGAAGAGGTCTTTTGGTCAAACATTTTTCGAGCAGCTCTGTGCTAGGTGCTGGGGCACCTATGAGTGCCTGCGGACAAGGGAACAAGGACCGAGGGGCAGGGGAAGCCATAAGCAGAATTAGGTGGGCACGAGCTGGGCAGACAGGATCCAGCAGGGCCAGATGAGGAGCTGGAGACGTGGCTGCTTACACGACATTTGCCCCGACCCAGGCACTGGGGAGTCATAGAAGGGCCACATCTTCTTTTCTCTGAGGTGGGGACAGAATTGGGGCAGAAGGGCCATGAGGTGATTCACTGATAGGCTGAGGCTGGCAGGTCATGGGTTCAATTCCTGTGTCTGCCAGAATGGCTGCTTTGACTTGAAGCCAAGGAGGGTAGCCCTAAGGCTTAAAGGGGAGACATACTCTCTCAGTAACCCAGGGAGATGGAAAGGGGAGCTAAGCCAAGGGCTGGTCAAGAAGTTCCAAACCCCACACTGGTTCCCTAGAGCAGAGATGCAGTACCCCCCAGAGATGCCTTAGTGTGGCCTAAACAAGGCAAGGCTGGGCTGAGGCCACCGTGGCATGCACATGGTGGCAGGAGTGTGGGACAAGTTTGAAGGGGCGCTGTCAGGCCCTGGAAGGCTGGGGGCATTGGACTTTCAGTTGAGCAAAAGCCTCTTCTAGGATGTAAATTTGTGATATGTCCTATTCACACACTAAGCCTGAGGAGAGATTTTCCTGCTCCCAAATGAAGTAAAGTCATGTTTTTGACCATTGAGAACTTTTAAATGGGTCCTAAGCTCTTCTTTAAAAAGATGACATGCTCCAATTCAAATGTCCATTGATGGATGAATGAATAAGTCATACAGTGGAATATTATTCAGCCAGAAAAAAGGAATGAAGTACTGATACATGCTACAATGTGAATAAATCTTGAAACTCTTAAGCTAAGTGAAATAAGCCTGACACAAAATTATGTGTCATATATGATTCTATTTTCGTGAAATGTCTAGAATAGGTAAATCCATAGAAAAAGAAAGCAGACCGGTGTTTGCCAGGGGCTGGAGGGACTGAGGAATGGAAGTGACTGCTAAATGGTTTGGAGTGATGAAAATATGGTGAGACATTATAGGCAGTAGCTGCAAAACACTGTGAATGTACTAAAAGCCACTAAATCATACACATTAAAATGCTTAATTTTATGATTTTATGTTGCGTGAATTTCACCTCAATTTTTTAAAAGTTTGCAGCTGAAAAAAGAGACACGGGGGCTGTCATGGGTGCTATGAACGCAGTCAGTTCCCACTTCAGGAAGAAAGTACTTACTCCCCGAGCAGCTGGGATGCTATCCTCAGCCAGGCCTGGGTTGTCAGCCCCTCATCCCCAGCCACACACCCCTTCTGGAGGCGGCCACACTCAGTGCCTGATGCGCAGGGTATAAAGGCCCCACTGTGGCTCTGAGGGGTCACCCAACTACAGAACATCCAAATGTCAACTGAAACTGCACCATAGCTCAACACTTCCCTCTGCCCACCTCTGCCGCTTCTCACTGCTTCCCTTCCCTTGCCAGGTGTGGATCCCAAGAATCCCCCTAACAGGACCCCTACATGCTGACCACCATCTTTGAGTTG
>NW_011888866.1:6775813-7011753 GCF_000151845.1 Pteropus vampyrus
CTGCCGCTTCTCACTGCTTCCCTTCCCTTGCCAGGTGTGGATCCCAAGAATCCCCCTAACAGGACCCCTACATGCTGACCACCATCTTTGAGTTGGCTTCCCAGCAACCCAGAATAAGATCCCATACGTGAAAGTTTTATGATATCCACACAAAGCAGGGGAACAATAATCTCCAAGTGGGGACCCAAGCCCAGATAGTACTCCTCATCGTCACGTAGAACTGACTGAGAGTCCAGGTCCCTTGGGTGTTTCTGTTTTTATCGTCCGAGGAGCAGATTGGCAGCGCGGGCCCTGTTGTGGCATTTTGGTTTCACAGTTGCTTTGGGACTCCCGCCAGGACAGGGCTTCTGACCAGGAGAACTTTGGAAAGACATTCACCCAACCACTGTGATCCTCTAGGTTACTCGTTTCCAAGGCTTTTAAAAATAGAAGTGTGAAAACCATTTAACTGCCAAGAAGCTGTGGGGTTCTGTGCTTCCGTGGCCACGGTCAAGTTGGAGTGCAGCCTTGAGATGCATGAGGAAAACAAGTCCCTGTCTTTCCCCCGCGCCTGTGACTCAGATGCACATACACCTGGGAATGTTGTCAGTGCCAGGCCAGGAGTCACGTGCCAGGCAGCCATCACTGGACTGGCCATGTTCGTGCTATACTTACATGGGGTGGGAGAGGTGTCGAGAGTAGCCGTCAAGCCCTGGGCTGTGACCGGAGGGCATTATTCCCGGTAAATGAGGCAGAGATGGCGAGTGAGGAGCCAGGGCCCTGGGAACTCAGGCAAGTAATGAAGTTGCAACCTCAACATTTCTGTGACTTATCTTCACAAAGAAACGATCAGAATGGCCTATTTCCACAGGTCCAAGCAGGTTTCTTTTAAAAAGCACTTTAAGAGCGTGGGATAAAGCAAGGTAAGATATCAAGAATTCACTTAACCGCAGCAATTTGAAATGTGTGATATTTTACAGAATCAGGGCTGACATTCACTTGGGTGGAAATTACGAGGGCAGAGTCAGCTGGGCAAATGATGTTATAAGCAGATTGTCACTACAGTGGAGAATGAGCAGGTTTTTCCAGAATTGTGAAAATTTTCCATTTCCATACGGTAACTGATAAGCTAACAATACACCGTTTTCCTGTCTTCATTAGGGATCCCGAAGGAGTTTTCCTGCCTGAAATTTATCTTGCCTAAACGTCTACATGCACTCGACGCAAAAAGCTGTTTAATTTCAAAGTTGTAATTCAGATTTCATTTTACTGATTTGGTGAGCCTTCCCCATCTTGAGTGAGATAGTAGTTGGTAAAATGCTACACCAGTGATTGAAAATATTAATACATTGATGATTGTGAAAATAATATAAATGACATTAGTTCGGATAAGGAGTTGGGGGTCAATATTGTGGATGAAATGCCATGCACACTGGGCTCTCTGCCTTTGGCCATCTACTTGGAGAGTCACACTTTGTCCTGTTGCCCGTGTCAGTACATGTGCACACAGATATTGTGTCCAGCTCCTTGTCAGGACCACCAGAGCTGGGAAGGAGCTCCAAACATAACCGCAGTTGGGGGCAGCCCCAGCTGAGCCTAACCCTGGGTTCTGGGCACAGCCACATCCAATGAATCTTGGGCCAGCAGCCTCTGGGACTTCTCTGTTTTGTGTGGGGAGGAAGGAAGGAAACGAGAAGAAACGTGTTTTGGGTGAAGGTCCCTGGGAACAACCGCCTGCCCCAGGAACTAAGTCTGTCCCCTGTGGAGGTTTCTTAAGGGTCCTTGTAGGGCACAGAGCACTAGTAGAGGCTGCAGGGTTGAGGTGAGAGAGCGAGACACCGACTGGGAGGGGAGCCTTTGTAGCCACAAGGAGCACAGTGTGGCCCCAGCTTGGGGCACTGAAGGAGGCCCAGCACCATTTTGGCTATTCAAGAGGTGTAGGCCCCAAGGCAGCACCTCACAGAGGCCATGGCCGTGGGGGACAGCACTTTGAGTGTTTCATCATCAACACATGGCACCTAGGAGCTCTAGTGAAAGGACAGTTGGTGGGCCCAGGTGAGATAGTGTCTGGAGGCTCCCACAGGGCCTGAGAGATATTTATGGGGAGCCTCTGAGGTCCTGAGTTAAGCAGAGGAAGGTTGGGCCGAACTCGTGGAATGTGAACATTTATGCTAATGAAACTGTATGGGCATGAGTTTGAATCGTATTGGGTTAGGTGAAGAGGAGAACAGGGGCTCGTTAGTGTGCTTAGAGAGGTGAGACTAAAGGGAAAGCAATGCCGTTGCAGAATCTCTTGAGAACATCTTACAGAAATTCCCAGGAAGGCTTTCCAGTTGTTCCAGGCTCTTCCTGAGAAGGCAGGCAGGAGAGGAGGCTGTGCTTCATTGTGTTAGCAAAGGCAAGTCAGCGAAGACCGCGGCTCACTCTGTGTTTAAATTCTGCGTCTGGAGTAGTTGGAGGGGACATTGTTATTCTGTGCAAAAGACTGCGGGCTGAATGGCAATCTGGATGGGATTTGGTGTTCCTCCGAAACCCGGTCGGCATCTGGAGACCTAAGCAGAGAAGTTTGCTTTGAAGGAGATGAGACAGCTGTAATAACGTCTTCCACCCCCAGGAAAAATGTGGGCAGGGTTAAGGGAGGGCCAGAAAGGATCCCGGCCAAAATGGGTAGATTAAAAAGTGATCCTCCAGTTATTTCTTATTTTACTAGCAGGAGAATTGATGGGCTCGGGACAGACACCTGGAACTGTAGGAAGGGAGAGGAGCACCAGCTCCGAAAATTCCAAACAGTATTTTTTCTTTAAAAAAATATATATATATATATATTTTTAAAATTTGTATTTGGCTTTAGAATACAGGGAATAATTCTTTTTCTTGAAAAGATTAAATCTTCCCACTTTGCTCCTCTTTAGCTTTTTGAATAAACTTGACTTTGTTGAGCATGCACCAGCTAGATGTGTGAGACAAGAAAATTAGAGTGTCACGGAGGAAGTCCTTCTCGAAGTTAGTGTCTTTCCAAGAACATTATACCCAGCAACTGGATAAGTGTAGACTAGGTTTCTGAAAGATTCCCCTAACAAAAATAATTCTTCATGAGGTTCTTCATAAACTCAATTCGTGAATTTGGAGCTATAGTCGTTGAGTAATTATTGGAACAAAGATCAGACATTTTGGTTAAGAAGGCAGGTAATGTCTAGGTCGATGCATGTGGTCTAGGTAGGTCTGCAGGTGGGGGTACTGCTAGTTTCTACTGTAAGCCTGGAGTAAAAAGAGTATCCATGGATTTAGAGCTAGGGGCACTAAATCCTTCCCATTGCCGACAATTGTTTTTACAAGCATCAGGAGGCAGTCTTCTGAAGCGCTGGCCAGGTGGACCTACTCATGGAGAAGCCCCCTTCGCCCCCAGGCAAAGTGGCCGCTCCTTGCCTTGATGGCATTTTGCTGTTAGCAGCTGTGGTTACCGGCTTCCTGGCCTGCAGCCCTCAAAGCTCTCTGTCTTGCTTTATTACTTGTTGGATTGCTGCCCTTCTCAAGCTCACGTTCTGTAGCTCTGGCAATTGTTTCTGTGCATGGAGGCAGAGGTGGTCGGTGTTATGGACTGAATCGGTCCTCCTTCTCCCCCCCGCCCTGCCATTCATATGTTGATGTCCTAACCCCGTGCTACAGAATGTGGCTATATTTGGAGATAGAGACTTGCACGAGATAATTGAGTTGAAATGAGGTCCTTGGAGTTAGACCTTAATTCGATGACTAGTGTCCTTCTAGAAAGAGGAGATTGGGACACAGACACACACAGAAGGAAGACCATGCGAGAATATAGAGAGACGTTCATTTATAATCAGAGAGAAACCAACCCTTGAGTTTGGATGTTTAGCCTCCAGAGTTGTGAGAGAAGTTTCTGTTTAGCTCCCCAGTCCGTGGTACTTTGTTACGGAAGCCGAGCAGACTGAAACAGTGGGGGAGGTAACAAAGTAGATATGGAAGAAGTTGCTGGAACCCCTGAGAAGGCCAGGGCTGAGGACACACAAGAAGGGGCCACTGCTGGAGCGGGACGGAACTGGGAGTCAGTGGACTGCCTGGAGCAGGGCTGGGCCCCAGGAGGAAGACCACCTGGAAGGCAAAGCAGGGATTTCAGAGAAACCAGTGCAGGGGAGAGCCTGCCCTCTCCACCCTCGACATCCTGATACACCGCTCTTCCATTCTGGGGGGAGTCCATGCTATAACTTCCAGGAACACGAAAACACAGCCAAAAGTACACAAGACCCATTTCCGAAGATGTGAAACACAAGCCAAGGTTCTGTTTGTTCTCTGACAATGTAAACACTACACATTTTTATTGAGAGCAAATAAAAAGCAAAGATGCCACATGAGGCTCTCTAGAGAGCTCCCGCCACTGTCATGTGCAAGGAATCAGGCCTTTGCCAGCAGTTGAGCCCTACCAGCTCTCAGGTGGCTATCCAGGTGTACAGGGGCACTTTAGGACTTTGGTGTGTCTTGGGCACTTTTGCCTTGGGAGACCCTTTTCTCCATCAAAATAATATTTAAGATTATACTTTATGACTATGGGTATGAAGATGAATATGTTAATGTTGTATCTCAAAACATTTTCTTCACCCTAAAAGTATATTTCTTCCTTTTAATTAAAAAAAAATCATTTATGTATTTATTTATTTGTTTTTTTAATGGTGACATTGGTTAATGAAATCCAGTAAATTTCAGGTGTACAATTTAATAGTAAGGTATACACACACACATACGGCATTATGCGTTCACTTCCCATAGTTAGATTTCTTTCTGTCACCTCGTATTTGGCCCTCTTTTACCCCATTTACCTCCCTCTTTCCCACTCCCCCCTCTTCCTTTTGATTTTAAAAGAAATTGAAAACTTCCCGAGGGCCCGTATGGTGTGGGGGGCCTAAGCACTGAGCCACCTGGGCCTCCTGGGTAAGTCAGCCCTTGTCCTGGTGTGAGGGGCCCAGGAGCCCAGAGGCCTCACAGGCTGGGCAGGAGGAGGGTGGGGAGAATGGGCTCTAGTCCTTAGAAGATGGAAAACCAGACTTGGTTCTTAGGAGAACAAGGGCAGAGAGTAAGGCACAAGGGACAAGCTCGGGACCCAGTCGCTGGCCATTGCTCGGTCCCCAGAGCAAGGGAGAGCTGGAAGGGGAGCCGTGTGGGACCTGCAGAGCAGGTGCCCTGAGGTGCCTCTCCTGCCCTTCTCTCCTAGGGGTCTTTGACATCTTTTAAGAGGGCGAGGCTGGCCCAGAGCCTGGTGTCTGGCTAAAAGAAGGGTCAGGTAGCCTGGGGCCAGTGTGGAATCTCCAGGCAGGAGTTGGGCAGGGGTGCACAGGCCATTGTAACCTTGGAAAAATGGCCTGCCTCTTACAGTGTCCTCCACAATACACAGCACAGTGCTGGCCTGAGGACAACTGAGAAGTTCATTTTGCCTGTGTGTTTGCCCGTAAGTTTGCGGCCCAGGAAATGTGAACCCAATCAGACCCCAAAATGAACCTCTGCCCAATGGTCATGACAATTTCGGGCAGCAGGGGGCGCCCCAGCGCCGGAAGTTAAAGGTTGACGGAACCAGCAGCACCGAGCCCCGGCCTCGGTGACTAGAGAGGGTGAGGGCTCTAGGAAAAGTGGCCACAGAGGAAAATGCCAGGGCACTGGGAGGCTGGATGGACCATGACGCCACGGAAGCGGCCTACAGAGGCAGCTGAGGTGTAGAAAGAGCCCTCCTAGGAAGGAGAGATCCAGGTTGAAAAATAAATCTCATGTTAAAAATAATTCATCATCTCTCTCTCCCATCCCCACCTCTGAAAAGCCCTTTGCTGTCTGATCTCCCTCCCAGACTCCGTGCTTCCTCTGAAGGGCAAAGAGAACTGCTCTACCCGGGTCCAGGAATACTTGGAGTAAGGTCATGAATGATTGGGGTCAGCTGAAGGCTATGATCTGGAGAGCTCCTTCATCACTTGTCTTTGTCTAAAAATAAACAGGGAGGAAAGAAAAGGAAAGACTCACCTTTCAGAGAGAGGCAGGTGGGGCCACCTCTGAGGACTGCACAAGGCGGTCCCCCACCCCAAGCGGCCCACTCAGTGATCGTATTTGTAATTAAAACAAATGTGGCCTTTTCAGCAGCTGAGGACAAACATGAAGTGATAACAGTCAGGTTGAGATGAAGAGAAACAGGGAGTGGTGTGTAGGAAGCACAGAACAAAGCAGGCAGAGCGAGTGTTGCAACAGCCCTTATTGCACACGCTGACAAGCTTCCAGCTGACAATGCGGGGTCCTTTGATAAGATCGCAGCATGTGCTTTGATGGTGCAGTCGGGAGCCCCACAGTTAGGCTGGGTCATGGAAAGTAGGGTGACAGAGGGAGAAGTGGGGGTCAGTGCCTTGCCTCTGGAGCCTGGATCTAGTCTCTGTTTCTCCTCCACTTCCACACAGTTTACATATGTGGAATATGAGGCCCAGATGAGTTAAGTAACTTGCTTAGGGTCACACAGCAAGTTTGAAAAAATAATCGAGTTGGCGTAAAAATCTGGAATGCAAGCCCCAAAGAACTGGATTCCCAGTCTAGTGTTCTTTGTTTAGTTTTTCACTGAGCCATTCAATCAACGAGTCACACTACATGGTAGGCTCTATGCATCCTGTCTGTAGGGTGGTATCTCAGAGGTTTGATTCTCACCATCTTTTTTGAATCTTTCACCCAAATCCAATCCATATACCACATCTCAGTCCAGTGTGTGGTTCTCTCGACCTGACCCGCTTCCCTCTCTGCCTGTGCCTTTGGTGGGCTTTCGGCATTCTGTCTCCAGACCTACTCTCTCATCTGCAAGGCTCACAGGAGGAGCAGAGAGCTGGCTAACACCAGCCTGGCCCAAAGATCCCCTCTCAGAGGCCGACACTCTCTGGGTCTGCAGGAGAATACCACCAACAGGTTTGCACAGTGGGCCTAGAGGTAGATGACTCCTGCAATAGTTTGATCATAGCATTTAGCCTCTGCTACTGCTAAGTGCTTTCCACACATTCTATTATTTAAACTTTCCAGAAAACCTCAGTTGAGTACAGCCATTATCCCCATTTCGCAGATGAGAAACTGAGGCTTAAAAGGAGTAAGCAGAATGAGGAAGGAGGGACAAATCCTCCTGACAGAAGAATTCCAGGTACAAATGAGAATACTCCTTCCTCTAAGAGGTGTGGCTTCATTCCTCTGTACTTGAGGGTAGCCTGGCTGAATGACCGACTGGCTTCTAAGGAGTAAAACATGGAAAAGGAAAATAATAACTTTGCAGTGGAGAAGACAGCAGATACCCCATAACCGAGTGAGCAAGGTTAACATTGCTAGTGACAAGTCATGTGGATAGCATGTACTCCTCACATGATGTGAGAAGGCACTTCGCCTCTGTGCTATTCTTCCCCCAAATCCATAACCCCAGTCTAATGATGAGAAAATGCCAGGAATATCCAAATCTGGGTCTATTCTACAAAATACCTTCTCAGTACTCTTCAAAATGTCAAACTCATGAGTACACAAGGAAAGATTGAGAAATGGTTGTAGATTGAACACAGTAAAGTGTATTGTGGTATCGTGGATTGGATCCTGGAATAGGAAAAGGACATATGTGGGGAAAAAACAGTGGATTCTGAATAAACTCTGTCATTTAGTTACTAATAATGTACCACTGTTAATTTCTAAGTTTTAATAAATGTCCCATGTTTATGTAAGATATTAACATTAGGAGAAACGAGGTAAAAAATATAAGAAAACTTTCTGAGCTATATTTGCAACTCTTCTGTGAATCTACAATTATCGTAAAAAAAAAAAGTTAAATCAAAAAAAAAAAAAGATTATGCCCAAGGTTACAAGCCAAGTCAGGATTCAAATCCAGACCGCCGACTCTCTCTAAAGTCTTCTATGTTAACTTCCTCCTTGGTTGTGTCTTTAAAAAATGTTCCTTGCATTTTATTGAGTGTTGTGTTCCAGGCACTTTTACATAATTATGCCTAAAATAAGTCATTCTTTGTTTTATAGGTATTTCCTGTTTTTCTCTTCCTGTAGATGATACACTTTTCAAGGGATGGAGCCTTTTCAGTAGGAGTAATGGTCCTCGCATCCAGAATCAAACGTCAGCACTTCACAGGCACACACAGACTCACGTACACACTCGTACACTCACACACACTCATACACTCACACTCACTCAGTTAAGCATTAACCAAGATGTATGCTTAGGATGGTACATTTTCCCTCTCTTGATTTCTAGTGAGTCCCGCTACCCAGTCAAAAGATATAATGGGGAATTGTCCCAGTCCAAGCTACAAATAGGGACAATTTCCTCAGAACTTTTAGTTCACTGGAAACGTATGATCATAACTTTGGAAGAGCCGCAGACAATAGTCACCTCAGCAGCCCCTCCTGTCAAATTCAGGGCCTGACAGGCCTGTGGGTGAAAAACACTCCAGGAGCATTCTTTCCAGCCCCCAGCTTATATGTGCTGCTGACGATATTGTTTGTTTGATTGTCAATGCGCTCCATCCTCCCTGACACCCTCTCTTGTCTGAGTTAACTGCTCCCTCCTCAGATCCCTGAGCCCTATGTCTGCACCCTGAGGAACACATGTTGTATTGCTTTGTAATTTCTCTGCTTCTCATGCTGGTCTGCATTGCAGTCATCTCTGTGTTTCTCACAGCACTCCTGTCACTTAAGGAGACTCCAAATATTGGAGGAAGGGAGAGACAGGGACCCCCATCAGCTCAGCTTCAGCTCCATCGGCTAGGGAATGGGAGCTACAAGAGCCTGAAATTTATTTTTGTGACTTTAACTTTTCATTATGAAAAATGTCGAATATACAATGAGAGAATAAAATAATAAATCTTCATGTATCTTCATCCAGTTTCCAGAATTATCAATATTCTCACATTCTTGTTTCGTCTACTTGTGCACGTGTGTGTGTGTGTGTGTGTGTCTGTTTTGGCTAGAATATTTTAAAATGAATCCCAAATGTCAGATCACTTGTTCCATCAATACTTCAAAATGTGAGACTAAGCTGTGGAACCACTGCATTTTGGGGTTAAATGAATCTGAATGGTCATCCTCTGTCTCCATGGCAGACAGCACCATACTCAGGATCTCCTCTCCACAGTTGTACTTCTCCATCTCCTTGCCAAGGTCTCCCTCAGGCAGACGAAGGTCCTCTCGTACCTCCCCACTGTCTTGGAAGGTGCAGTGTGCACAGTGGACACTGAGATGGGCTCTCTGCCAGGGTCTTGGGGAAGGTCCCCTGGGGTGATTAGTATAGTTCTTCCCGTGCCCAATAATCTCCACCCAGAGGATCCTCTTGCTTCCTTTTTTCCAATTTCTCTCTTGCCTCCGGCACCACCTCTTGTTATTTGGGGATTATCATTTCCAGTTTTTACAAGCTAGGCTGGTGATGCTCAGAGAGGGTAAGGGCCTTCCTTGCCCAGGGTTGCCAGTCAGTGGGGGCAAAAGCTCACCCAGCTCTGCTGAACTCCAAAGCCCCGGCCTGCTGGACCGCATCAGCAGCCGTGCCTGATGTCCTTGGTTTATCTTCAAGGGAGCCTTCCATGAACACCCACTTCCCTGTAAACAACAAACAGCAGGGGGAACGGGCTCCTGTGCTTCTCCTCATTGGTTATAAATGTCGCTTATGAAAAAGTGGCTTTGGGGAGGTTAAATCTGAATCTGAGAGCTAGGTTTCAGGAAGTGTGTTAAATGAGTGGGAGAAAGTTTTATTGGGGGGAGTTCAAAGCAATCCTCAAAATGCACACTATGGGGAACTCTCCTTCCCCACCCCAGAGACTGCTGGAGTCTCCACTCCAGCCCTGCCCACGCTGCCCAGGGGCCTCTTCCCCATTGTATCTCCTGCCCTTTGATGTTGGATAAACCCAATCCATCTCTTTCATATCACTACAAAGGAGCCTCCTAATTACTTTGTTTAGACAGCCTCTTTTCCAAATATTAAACATTTGGTCTTCCCAGGCCCCCCAAGCACTTAACATCATCCAGGTTGTTGCAAAATCCACGTTCCCCAAACTGGTTGGCAGCTTCCCCTCTCCCCATTACCAGTCTCTCTGGGCAGATCCGGACATGTGCCTCCCACACAGTCTTTCCCCAATGCGGCCTGCACTAGGACAAGCCCTTCTCTGGGAGAGGGTCAGGGCAGTAGGGATCTCTGTCCTGCTGGGAACCTTGGAGAAGCCTCAGGAAAATGAGACCAGTCTGCTCACGCAAGCTCTCAGGGGTCGCCTGGCATCCCTGAGGCAGGCATGTGAGGGACGCTTTGCCCTGGTGGTGGCAGGCCCAGTCCCTGGATCAGGGCATCTGCCAGCTGGTAGGGGAACAGACACTTCCAATTGCCAGACCACAAGCTGCCTTGAGTGGCCTGTGTCTCTCCAGATACCACCTGCTTGGGAGCTGGGGGTACAGCAGGCTTTCCTTCTCCTTCAAAAACATTTCTTTTCCTGGAGCACCATCCCCATCACCAACCTCAATGGCCCACCACCCTTTTTTGGGGAAAGGAAGTTGGCTCACTAGCTTCCTCCTCAACGGCTATTAATGGTCTCCGTTCTCATGCCTCTCTCCTGGTCCCATGACCCTTCAATACCTGATGTTATGGGCTGTCTCCCTCCATGGTGTGGGCTGGTCCCCAAGGAAACCTTGCAGCTTGGGGCTGCTCCCTGGATGTCCCACTGTCCCCACATGGGCTTCACTGCTCCGGCCGAATGAAAACAGCCTACTACAAAATGTGGCAATCAGGGAAGGTTTCAGAAGGGGCACTTGGGCAGAATCTGTTTCTCTTTTTTTCCTCCCCTCTCTGCCTCCCTCCTTTCTTGCCTTTCTCCTTTCAAGTTTTTATCATAAAAAATGTCAAACATATAAAAAGTAGAGCATAATAAACTCCCACATGCCTATCTCCCAGCGTTAACGATGACCAGCTCTCTGCCTCGTTTCATCTGCACGCCCACCCCCCACCTCCTGGCTTGTTTTCATTAGGAGCCTTAGGAAGTGCCTGCTATGCTCCGTGTACCTCTGAATTTCTCAATTTTCATAACCACCACATGAGCTGGTATGATTATTAATTATCCCCATTTTACAGAAGATGAAACTGAAGCTCAGAGTGATTAAGCTCGTTTGTCAAATCCCATGGCTGCCAAGTCGAAGGCCATTCCTCCCTCCTGGTGCCCTCCCCACTACCAGCGAAGAGCCATTTAGGCCATTGGGTCTGGCTGGAAAGGTCTAGAAAAATGCCAGTAATAGAACAAGATGGCTCCTGCTTCCCAGCTAATGGTTTCAAGGCGATCATCCCCTTTCCATCCAACCTTTCTCCCCCAGCCCACTCGAGCTGAGTTCTTCACTGCTGATGTCCTCAGCCCCCAGTGGCTGAGCAGGTACTTCAAATTAATTAAGGTACCACCTGCTTAATTGTGCTTGCCTGTGCATCGTTAGACAGGGGTAAAGAAAACAAATGCACATTTTCATATACAATCCTTGTAAGAAGACGTCCCCTCCTCACCATTTTGTGCTCATGGCTTGATCTGGGTTTGGACTAGGCAGGAAACACTCAGGTGCTGGGACACGTTTATGTGTTTCTTCCTCAGTTTCCTGCTCCTCCCCCTCCACCCCTGGACAGAAGGTCGGTGGTTCTTGGTAAGAATAGCTCCTTTGTGTTTCCTTTCTTCCTGTGCCTAATTAGGATTATGCTTGGGAATCAAGCTAATTAATCTCTGCCAGTCCTGGGTGAGATCAAGCTCCTTGCGCTATCAGTGTTGATCAATAACTCACTGCTGAGAGTCTGAAAAACAACCTTGTTCCTTTCAACACAGGCTTTAATGAGAATAAGGCAGGATGGCCTGGGGGAGGCCTGGAATGAGTGGGTGTAGTGGCCCAGCCTGACAGGATGCCTTGAGGTGTCATGGAAGAGGCCTCCTGAGTGTGAGGTGGCTGCCACAGGGCAGGGTTGGAGCTTCTACACAGGGCTGCTTTGGAACATCATCCAGTTTATCCTAGCATGGAAGGGGGTCACTGGGAGTACTCAGACGATGGTGGAAAACGATGACAAATTGCTGGGTGTATTTTAGGACAAAGACAAGGTGTTCCCTCCTACAAGCTTGCTCCCAACACTGGGCTGCCACCTCGGCCCAACACGGACCAACTACCTAGGAGAAAAACTCAGGTTTGCAGGAAAGGAGCCTGCAGAAGGCCAGGGAAATGGGAGAAAGCAAAAAATCTCATAGGGCTGCAAGAGACAGAGGAAGGAAAGACCTGGCCCTGGGAGCAGGAGAAAAGTGGTCTGTTTCTAAAAAATCCATGCTGTCTCTGGGTTTCTCTGGGCCTCCGCAGAGTAGATCTTCAGAGATACAGAGATGGTCCTTGCTTCCAGAGGGGAAGACACAATCGTATTTCTTCCCAAGGAGACTATCAATAAACGGAAGAAGAAAAAGTGGTAACAGACTGTGGAATTGAAGAAACCCAAGATGGTTTTAAGACCTTTGAAAGTCCTAGCCTCCATCATATCAAATATATCAAACTGAGCTCCAATCCCATATTAAATAGTAATTTTATTTTGCTATAAAAATTTGAGATTTTTTATAATTGTTTTTGAAATGAAGTTCACTTTTGCAGTTTATCTTTTGGCACCATATTTCTTTTCAGGTTGCATACTTTTTCATAGGTTTTGAAAGGCTTGCAGGCCTTGGGCATTGTACTTATGATACCTAAGGATCAAATGGCTGAGAACCTGCAAGACTTTATCTAGGGACCCTGTCCAGTGGAGCATCAACCCTCAAGAGTGAGAAAGGAGAACCTGGTAGCATGCAGTAGTACTCCCTATCAGTTTTGAGAAGAGATTGTAGACTTAGGCCAAGGGGACATCCTTTCAGGTTGTATTCCAGAATAAGTGATTAAACAGGGAAAGAAAAACTGGAAAAATGTTTCTACTTCCATGAACATGCCCCAGTATGGAGCAGTATAAAATTCTGGGCCTGGGAATATTCATAGGGAAACACCCCAAAATGATGACATGTGGCCTTCCAAACCCATGTGGCTACAAAGACTCTGTGGACCAGCCACTGAGACTATCATGTCCTGGGGACACCAGAATACAACACACGGCAACCTCAGGGACTTGGCCTGATTACACCAGCCCACATGGCAGCCCATGGAAGTAGGGGAGGAAGGGACAGGGATTCATCCTTCCGGATAACATGTGCAGGTGTACTTTAACCGTGGAATGCCAAGGCAGAAAGAACTGCAATTTGAAAATACCAATTAACCCACTGAGGTCGGCTGTGGTCCCAGCGCTTGCAGAAGACCCTTTGTTTTGGTGTTGCCAGTTTTGTAGGAAGTAACAAAGAAGCGTTGTGGAAACCATGAGGTGCACTGTTAGCTGTCAGTCTTCAAGTGCAGAACCTTTGTTGCAGTGTTCAGACTGAAGTCTATTTCCCAAGTAACTGCCAACCAATGACTAACCACAATGGCGACATTAGTACCTTACCATTTCTGCACAACACAGAACTCCTCAATGGGCAATCTTCTCAAACCCTCCTGGACAGCATGGGATTTCCTCAGAACTCCAAAGTGGTCTGAGGCTCTTCCTATCTAATCTTTCTTCTTCTTCCACAGATGTCACAACTGCAGCATGGTCTGAAGGCCGTCCCTGACTACTCCTGATTCCTTTCCCTTTTGTTTCCCATAAATATATCTAATAAAAATCCTGTGCACATCTAAGTCCACCCTGGTGTCTGCTTCCAGAGGACTCAAAATGATATAGCTACCAACCCATACAGTGTGACTGAGCAGAGCCTACTGCCTCATTCTTAAAATGGTAAGGTTTTAAAAAGTCCTCATAAAATGTAGCCATAGGAGGGCACTGAAAATGGACTGCCCCCAAAGAATGCAGACTCCTGCCAAGATGGGTTGACATCTTCTTGGGGTGGACTTTACCACCATTTACTTCTCATAGAAGGGCTGAAGAGGAATCATCCAGAGAGCTGGTTATAAGGAAAGCTACTATTTAAAAAATATTTATCATTTATTAAGTACTTATTATGTGACAGGAACCATGGTAAGAACTTCTCATACATTGTTTCATTCAATACCTACACAATTCTAGTATGTACCTCTATTTTTCAGATAAAGAAATGGAGTTAATTAGATGTTGAGCTTGGATTTGAATTGAGAGCTGTTTGATGCCAAAGCTAATACTCTTTAACCTTTAAAATATACACACATGCACATGATGTGATATATATGTTTCCATGGAATAAAAAATATATGAACTAGAGGAGAAAAATGAAAGAAAAACAATGTAGTAGAGAGAAATTAAAGCCACCAAACAGAATTGGCCTAAAAATCTATAAAGAGAAAGAAGAGAAAATAAAGGTAGGGAGATTTTTTTTAGTAAAAGTTTTAAGTGTTAACAGTTATGTGCTATTGGAGACAACCTCTCTTGGCTTCAGCGTTTACAAATCGATTAATGAGGCAGTTGATGAAATGTCTCTAGATTTCATTTCAGTTCTAACAGCCCTGTATTTTCTTCTTAAATGGAACTTTTAACTTAGTTTATCATTTTGTATAACAAGAAACAAACTAAAGTGTTTGTTTTCAACAAATCCCACAATTACTAAAACGATCCGTTGGGCCTCCAGTGTGAACAGTGGATTTCATCCTTCACCGAGAGAAGCAATTTGCCAGGATCCCGAGAGGATGTGGTAACTACCATGGGCATCGCACACATACCCTATAGAAAGTCCATCCACTGTTTTTCCCAAGCTCTTGCTCGGCATGAAGTCCTCATAGGTAATCACTATGCATATTTTTGGTGGTGGTGTGTGTGAAAACTGGGATGAAAGCAGAACACTGTATCTGAAAATAGTAAATAATTATGTTCCCTAATTATGACATAGGCTTTTAGTGAGAAAAGGAAGAAAATATGTGAAAGTGCTTTGAAGAATGTTCACTTGAAAAGTCTCATTTGAGTCTTTTCCCATCTTCTTCATTCTTCTCTAAATCTGCAAATGAGTAGATTTTAACTACTAATTGATGTTTTGTCAACTTTCAGGAAAAGGCTAAAAGGCCACTATCAGTAGGAGAAATACACAACCCAGAGAAGCTGACTCAATTACCAACTTAGTTCTACAAGTCTGATGCTGTCCTGACAAGTTTCCCAAATAATGTAGATAATGCAGATATGAAAAGCACTATGGGCCTTAAAAACTCTCACCACACACACACAAAAGCAACTATGTGAGGTAAGGTGATGGATATGTTAACTAACCTTATTGTGGTAATCATTTTGCAATATACACAGATATCAAATCATCATGTTGTACACCCTAAACTTCACATTGTTATATGTCAATTTTGTTTCCATAAAGGTGGAGTAAAAAAAGAAAAGCACTGTGGGCATTTCTGGGAGGAATGAGATGGAGAAAAGAAAACAAAATGCATCATTCTTTGACAGAGGAATGTAAAAAACTCACTAGTTTACTATGTTAAAAAAAAGATGGCACATTTATTGCTACATAAATGTTATATACATATTGTGTTTTCTGTTACAGTGACAGAAAAATTTTGAACTTCTTGCTGCTGGTTGAAAAGGTTTATCAATAATACCTTGAATTTGACACGGGATACAAATCTGCAATAAACCAACAATGGAAACTGGAGAACAAGATGAGAAGCAATTCATCTCGGACAATTAGCTCTTAACAATACTCCATAGGTACTACACGGTATGCTAGAATCCTACTATGGTCTTAAAATGCTATTGTAAATTTCTGATATTAATGAACAGGTTATGATAGATAACCCTACATTTTTACTACCTAATATAATAAAATAAAGTAAGAAACTTTTTACTGAAAACTTTTCGATTTCAAAAATCTAGAAAGAGTAATATTTAGAATTCAAGAAATTTTCTTACAAGATTATTGTATAAAAGACTAGCTACAGTGAAAAATAAGCCAAATGTTTTTTTCTTTCTATTTTATGAAGGAAAGCTTCTGGGCATACTGCAAAGTCTAATATAGCGAAAAAGACAACAAGCTCCGAAGAAAAAAGGCCAGGCAGTGGCATATGTTCACTCACACATCATAAGCAACAATTTCTGTTTAGCTGATTAACACTGAAATGAAGAACAAGGCCACAGATAGAGTCTGATGTAATTGGAGAATATACGCAAATTAAAATAACCAAAAAGTCCACTAAATTCACAAACGACTGATTTGTTAGGAATCATCCTGATTGCAGGATCTGAAGTTCTGTCCTGTTTTTGTTCTTTCAAATTAACAGACATCTTTAATTACATAGTGATTTGGGTTCTTTCTTCTGTGTGCTGATTGCCGCTGTTGATATTGACTATATAAGGAATTATTAAGCCAAGTCAACATTGTTTTGCATGTTTTTTTTTTCTCCCCAGGTTGTTGTGGTGGAAGACAGATTTCATGGAAGTTCAAACTGATTATTATGTCTTAAAAAACAACTCTTAAGGATTAGAGACAGAGGGGTGCCTTAATGCACAGTATTAAGATGGGCTGACATGTACTGGTTTAATGCTAATCTGGCTCATCTTCTTGGGACAGGGGCAGATGGTTTGCAGTTGATTAAATCACCCACTGAATTCCTCCTCACTGACCAGCTATCTAAATGAGAGAGAAATAAAGGCTAGGATAAGGAAACACGGGTGACCATTGCTCTTGTATTCCATTAGGTAATTAGCCTCAGAGTGGTGTGTTCATTTATCATGCTACCTGCCTTGGTGACTACTGAGTTTTGTTACGTTCACCATAACCACAGCCTGAAAATCTTTGTATTTTAAATTCATCTTGTGCTTACTTATAGCTAACACTTTATAAGTACTATATCTAGTACTTACTGCTTGGAAAACAAAGCAATTTCTAGATTCTTCCCTTGTAATTTACACTTTTTTGCTATTATAAGCTTTCCTATGAAACCTAGAAGCCTGAAAAGTCTTGGTTATTATTAGAAATAAAGCAATATTTATTTTGGGGAAGATCTAGGGGACGAAATTTCCCCTTTCAAAATCTTAGCTAGGCCATGGTCACAGATGGTCTCTGCTTATCTTTGTAAGGTAAATATGCAAAGCACATAGGGCTACATGGAGGATTCTGGACTGTGACCATAAACTATTCAGAGTCAGAGACCAAATATAACACCCACAAAGAGAAAATAAAAATGAATGAAAAAATGAGCAAGAAAAATGCAATACCAAGTAATATTTTCCTATTTCATGGAAAACACTATTCATATGGCAAAAGGATAGGAGAGGGCAACGAAAGACTTTCCCTTCCTTTTTAAGACACTAATAGGTATGCCGGGAATGCTAAGGGCCAATGGTTGTCACTGCTTTGTTCTCTGCACGTGAACAGCTTTAACGAATGCTGGCATCAGCTGAGTGTAGATCAGCTTTCCACATTAACTTTCCCTTTATATGTAGACCTTACAGTTCCATAACAATAAATAAAATCTGTAGTTACAATGCATTTGTCAATTCAGTTTAGGCACAAGGCAACTTCCACGGTGAGTGGAGAGATCGAGACAGTCTCTGATTGTGCAGAAGCGACACACTGCTTGCAACAAAATGATATGCTGCAAACGTCTCACGGGCTGACGTTCTATCTGATGAGCTTCCTATCTTCACTTCTGATGGAAGTGTTGACCAGTTGCTTTGATCGTAGGATTACAATTGAGTTTCTTCCTTCAAGTGTTTGTTTTTTCTTCTCCCTCCTATCAGGTTTGTGTCTTCAGATTATCTGAGATGTCCAAGTCCTTATGAGGAGAGGTCACCTTCTATCTAGCCTACTGATAACTCTGGAACTGTGGCAGGGAGAGCAGCCAAGGGAGAGAAGAGAACCAATTAGGACATCACTGTTAAAACTAAGCACCTCTCCCCCCAAAAAACAAAAACAAGTTGGTATTCTTCATTTATACGCAGGGTTTACACTACATTAGCAGTCTGCTAAATGATTTATTTATAAATGAGCCTCTTTCATTCAAGGAGTAATTGAAATGGTTTTACTTGTTGTATGTGATAAGATTTTTAAAGGTGATCATGTGATTATAGAATCACAAGATCTAGGATTATATAACAGCTGTGACAATTATTCAAACCTTAATTTTGGCAGCATTCGAGTTGGCAATACCTGAGCTTTGAGGTTCTACTCATTCATTTCTGAGTGGAGAGACAATGTTAAAGCATACATTAATGGCTACATCCAGTCCATCATACTATGTTTTAAAAGTTTCCATCTGCTGCCTCTACACTGAAAGTTTCTAAAGGCAGGGACCTTTTCACATTGGCCCCAGTTTCTCGATAGTAGGTCCTCGATAAATGTATGCTTAATGAATTTTTAAGAAAACTTTACTATCACAGTAAAAATTTTATACATTTATTTTCTCAACATAATACACATAGTAGTAACTCTGATATTTGCCATTTTTGATGAAAATAGTTTTAGGAAGAATCATACTTTTCACTTCTTAATTAAACAATAACCACAGAACTTTTTTTTTTTCCTATTAGATTTGATGCTCTTAGGGAGGATAACTGAGATACTCAGAGCCACCTGGCTTTACATTAAATGGTGGCAAATCCTTGTGCTTTCACAGTCTTTCAATCTGTGGTCATTTATCAGCTATTTTGATTCCAGCAGCCATTTTCCTGTTGCCCAGTTTCTTGCTAGTTTTAATCTGCTATTCATTTCTATAAAGAATTGAAAGTTATCAGGTGAAACCAGAAAACACCTTTATGAAATTAGCAACTTTTAAGACATATTTTAAGACAATAAACACTAACCTATGAAATCTAATGGAACAAAGTGCATTTAGTATATTTATCATCTGAAGCCTTTTTAAAAAAAGATTCTTGATCTCTTTTTGATAGGTGAGAATGTTCTAGGTTTAATTTTAACCTAAGTGGGGCAATTCCCTTATTACACAGATAAGGGCAGAGATATGAAAGCAGTATGAGATATAAAAGCAGTAAAAGAGAAGAAAGTAAACAGAATGAGGGAAGAGAGATGAGGTTGGGAGAGAGAACTGAATGAGAAAGAGCTAGAGTGAAACTAGTAAGAAAATAAGAGGAAATGGGTACAACAAACTAGAGAGGGACAAAAAAACATAAGACACAGGCTATGAGATAAATGTGACAGATGAATATATGAAGCGCTCTTTTCACAGCCCAGTGGGTACCTGGGACCTGAGCATAAGAAGTTACCTCTCATCATCATCATCACTCTTCTTCTAAATGATCTGCCAATTCAGAAAGTCACCTTTGCATTGAGAAACAGTGGCATGATTTTATAACTTCCAAGTTTACTTTTGAACAAAAGTAATTTTTTCACGATATTCTGTATTTTCCACAGAATATGAAACAGTAGCTTGGGTTTGAGAGGATCTGCAAGTTAACTAGCTCTTGCCAGAAGTCTCTTTGACATGCATAATCAGTTAGATTGCTGGATATTTTTTTGTGGGGGAGGTGGCTTACAGTTTTCTCCAGTCACTTAAACAATTCTCTTGTCCCTAAATGAAATCTTCAGTTTTGGTCTCTTTTGATCCTAGGAAGGATATATGTAGAGGTGGTAGGAACCAAATTCTTCAGGAAAGGGTGAGTTATTGACTTAATATTTGTAGTTCACAAAATATTCTATCAAATTTCAGACTTTCAGCTCAAATTGGCAACCATAAAGCTGACCAAATGAAATTTTTTTCCTGTCCATACCTTCCATCCATTCATCTTTATTTACTGCTATTAATCTGCTGATAAAACTAGGAAAAGAACTACACATTGCTGAAGGCAGATTATAAAAATGAAGGTACCAGTTCTATTCCTAAACCATGCTGCTAGTTAAAATGTCACTGCCCAAAATATTTAATTACAGTCTATATTAATTTCTGCCACCTAAATAATAACTTTACAACTTGGATTATAGATAACATGAATATATAGTTAAAAAAAAAGATGATTCACATTAACTACTTGGGCAATAACCTCACATTACTTTCGTCACTTTGTTAAAAAAAAAAAAAAAATCACAAGAAAGGTAATTGTGTTTAGTCCATGAAGAGAAGATAAAAGAACAAACTTTCAACAAGTAAAATTCCAGAGAGAGGGGATTCTGGTTCTATCATATATAACACCTTTACATTCATCAATAGATTCCAGAAGGTGTAAATGATATGCTTACAGGGAAGGAAGATGCATATTCACAAACTTGCACTACTGATCCAAATGGAAACAAGCAGTAACTGTGTATAAAGATTCCATAGCAAAGAAGAGGTAGATGGTTAATGGAAAACTGGTTGATGATACAGTCAAATATTTCTGAGTAGAGGAATGAGGAGTATGAGAGGTAGCAAAAGAATTTTTTGACAGAAGAGCCTTTGCACTATTTTCTTCTTGGATCAAAATGACATTCATTTGAGAGAGTATACATGATGATCCAGAACAGAAAAACCCAACAATCTTTATAGTAATCACAGGATACCAGCACACTTTGAAGAGAACTGTAATTTGTATAAAATGACACTGGCTCTCTTAAGTACGATTATACAACAGAAAAGTAAACTGTTGGATTCCAATTACATGTGGCCTTTACCAGGACCAGTGCCTGCAGAAAATTCTGTTCAAAATTCTAACTCAGTTTAAGAAAAAGCAGGTGATTTCCTTGTACTTTCTTTTCATACCCTTACTTACCTGGCTGATGTTTACATATGACCCATAGGGTTGGTAGTTTCACTAAGCCCAGGATGGGTTCCTGGCAGTGTGGTTGGCGGCTCTGCCGATACGGCAGAAACTTTTTCTTCTTCCCTTCTCTTAAGGCAGGCTGCTTTGGGGTTAAGATTCCTCTCTGAAATAGAGAAAAATAATTTTTATCATTATAGTCATAGTTATGAATCAGGGACTCTTAGGTCTTAAACTGGGCAAATTGCTGTTATTTTTTCTTCCTGTGGGTTTCACTCTATGGTAATCCAAAAGTGAGACATTATTACTCAGGAATTCTTAAATCTGGAGGTCTTTTCTCTAGAGTATTTAGTTTCTATAGAAAATAATTCTCCAGTTTCCTTGAAGATGGGGGTGAATATACTTTGCTGCCAGCATTAAGGAAGCAAAGCAGGACACAGGGCTGATGGTTTCACTGTTCATCTTCATGCCTCACCCATTCTCTGCTCTTCTTGGTGTTCCAGATTTGCAGCCTTTCTGATTTCATTTTTTTCCAGAAAATACTCCTCCTGTCTTTTATGGTGGAAGGAAAGACAGGGCAGAAGCAATGAAGTAGAGGGAAGATGTAGGGATACAATTTTTCCACAGCAGACCTTCAATCAATCTTCCTATTTTTAGGTCTGATGCTTTCTCCAATAATTAGTACCTCCAAAGTACAGAGCCCTTCAGGGTTTAGGGTTCTGTGTGACAAAATGCTCTGCTTCTTGTTGGTATTCCTCCCTGTTCCACTTAATTTCTTCTAAGTCAGTTACCACTACTCTACTTTTTTTCTACCTTATATATGTTTTTTGCTCTCTCATCTACTATTGTTTTCTCTCCCATCTGCCCTTGTGGGTTATGCTATTTGTATTCATTTCAGTGCAGTTTTAGTGATGAGGAGAATATTATCAGTGAATATACTAAGCCTACGATGTTTGACCATCTCATTGCAACTAAATAAAAATCTGCAGGGGGTAGGGCCTGGACATTTTTTTGGAAAAATGAAAAGCCTCAGGTGATTCTGGGACCAGCCAGACTTGGGAACCACTGTCCTAGTTCATTCATCTTCAAACTCACTAGGAGACCAAGAAATGAAAATTGTAATAGTTCTATTGCTCCTAAACTATCATTGGAAGAGAAGTAAGCTAATAGAACTGACTACTGGAAGAGTTTGATGAGGAAATGTTTGCCCAGTTATTTAATCTTTAGTAAAGCTGAGAGTATCAACGTGAAGGGAATATGTGCAATCTGCTGAGGATTAGTAAAATGGTAATGGTAAAATGTAGTCATGAAAATGTAAAGGCTTAATTTAAATTGGCAATGGTGGGGACCAGATGCAATTTAATGTGTGGGGCACCAAGGCACAAAAAGTGCTCTGGCAAAATCTGAGGCTTGGAAGGGAAGTCACTCTTCCTGTTTTTCTCCAGATGCACTGCTAGGCTTGGGTCTGGCTGCCCTCCTGGCATAACCACTTGTCCAGGGATGGTAAGTTATGGATAGCCAGATACAGTCTTGGAGCACCATCCCAAACCAGAGGGGAGCCCAGAGAGTCCAGAGGATGTCCAAAGTAGACATGCAGACAAGATGTATGTCTTTATAGAAACTGCTGGGCCCCGGGACTGCTGGGTAGGGACCCTGCAAGGATGAAGAAGCTCTTACAAATGCATAGGTTACCAAAATACCTCAAAACTGCTGTAGTTAAGAGTTAAAGTCCAGGGAAGGACAATGGCTATCCTAAACTCTGAAGGGGCTGCCATACACAAGGAACAGGTATTGTGGGCTGCATGAAGGGGTTATGAACCCTGTTTGACAGACATACATCGGAGTGCCTTTCAAGGAGGAAACTTACACATGGATCCCAAGGCTTTTACATTAAGTTGTAAAATAAAGGCTCTGGGCTTTGAAGCCCAGAGTCTGAGGATGGGAGGAAGGTAGGCTGTTATAAATATTAAAGTAGTCCCTAATGAATTTACAGTTCATTGTATTTGTTTTATTCAAACTCTATAATAAGTCAATGGCTCCTTATACAGAGCTTTTCAGACTGTGTGAAAAAGTTTGTACCCATGACAGTGACCAGAAAGTTAGTAGGCAGCCAGAAGAGCCTAGATATTAGATCCTCTCTCAGACTCAGCTTTTCTATTCTAGACTTAAATGGAACTACTACAAAATCAAATCTTACAAATGAATGAATAAGATCCACCCAGGCATGGTGTTTATAACATTTTTTCAAACATAGAGATAATCTCTCATTTTTATGGCTTGGATCTGAGAGTACATACTTCTGATCTTTAAAAAAATGTTTTTAAAAACACAGATGACTGTATTCCAGCTCTAATAAACTATGAAAAGGGAAGATGTTGTACTGTATTAAGTTCTGGAACCACTGTTGTCCAGACAGTTAAGACTTTCACAGACCAGACAGAGGTAATGGTCTTGACAATAAACGAGTAGAGTCAGGGTAGAAAATATCTTGGGCTGCAGAGGAGGAGGATGAATGTACTTGGACCACTGAGCACAGGTGTCTTGTTACCTTCAGAGTGAAACAAAGGGTGTCAGACACAATGAAATAAAAACATTTGGTAAAACAATAGGAGACACTGAAGGCTGAAGGAACAACTGTTCCCACCACAGATGAGTGGGCAACAATCATAATGTCTTTATGAATATCTCAAAATAGTCTATAACTCTTAGAAGATCAGGTTTTATTAACATTTACCCTTTACAGATATTTTAAAAAGTCTTAAGACAATAGGAGCAAGTATCTCACTTTAGTGGTGGTTGGTTATACATGAAATAATCTATTCATCATTCTTATTCATTACATATACTGGAAGGAAGTGGATGGATAAATTAATTATTGTTGCATGTTTTTCTGAAAATGTGTTCTAGCTCTCAAACTCTGGTTTCCTTAAAAAGAGTATTCTTTCTGTAATCAATTCTGAGGGTCCATGGTTATAGTTGTCAACACCTGTCTACTCCTATTCTTTTTTCTTTTCCAACTTTCTTTAAATAAAATTTTACATAAATATCTAATAAATAAGAAAGACAGAATTGCTTTCAATGAAGAGAGGTTAGAAACAGGGCCTGAAACCAAAGGTTCCATCTATAAATTCTTTGCAAAAATGCTTAGGATGAGGCATTTGTAACTTCAGATATGAAAATATATAAGTAATATGCAAAAAAGCAAGTTTGATGATAGAACCTCTCAAGGGGCGTGTATTAATTAATAACTCATTAATTAATAGCACATAGCTGGTTGGGACAGAGGAGATGTCCAATAAATGCTTGTTTAAAAAAATGAAGTTTCAAAGCATCTTAAGGATTCCATCAAACTTCTTGAAAAATAAAACAGTTAGGGAAGTTGTCTGAGTCAGCAGTGGATGAGCATATATAAATCACAATTTTGCCTTTAAGGACACAAAGGTATGCCAGTGCACCTAGCCCAAGAAGTCATAGCATTCCAGATTAGGGATCAACAAAGAAGCCCTGATACCTTAATGACATGGTTAAGGCACAAAAAGTGAGGCAACACCAAGATGGGCCATGACCAGGCATTCTATTAAGCAGCACAACCTAGTGGACGCCCTTAGGGTATAGCAGGCAAGAAACTGAGTACAGAGAAGTAGAGAAGACAGGAAGAACACAGGTCTAGGCAGGTAAATTCAACAGTGTGGGAGACCAGAGTTAAAGAACAGGGACACAAAGCACTAATGCTGAGCAGCAGGCAAAGGCTGGCTGTTCTCTGCCTTGTTACATAGGATTACTCTCTACTGGTCTGTGGGAAGTACTGAGCCTATGGATATTGACCAATGCAGTAAGACAGAGGTGAGAGAACTAGAGAGAAAACTTGGTCCACATGATGCAGTGGCAGAAGTACTAGTTGAACCTGTAATCAACTTGACCAAGCAGAAGAGTGAGTGGAAATAGAAATGTGTGCCCATCTGAGGCAGAACAGTTATGTATCTCTGCTGAACCTACTTACCTCTGACTTGCTGTTCTAGACTAAGGATGACTGCCACGGCCTGATGAAGAATAAGGAGTTTTGTTTGCGGTTTTTCACTCTTTAAATGAAGCTGACACATTCGACCAAGCTCTTTGAATGCCTCATTAATATCCCGCACACGCAAGCGTTCTCTGGCATTGTTAGCCATCCGCCTTTCCTTCTCCCTTTCTATCTTCTGTTCTGGGTTCAAATCTTCATCTTCATTAGTACTGCTGGAAAACAAAGTAACAACAATGTCTTGCCAGGTTCCCTATAAAGCACAGATATGCTTACTGTACAAAATTATGAAGTATAAAGATGGAAATAAAAATTACCTACAAATTTTACCAAACAGTATAAATAACTACACTTCACATGATTATTTCTTTCCAATCTTTCTTCAATGCACACATATAGTTGTATAGTTGAAATTATACCACATACCTTTTAAAATGCATTTATCATTACACATTACAGCATGAAGACTTTTCCACGCTAGTGAAACTCTTCATAAATGTAATTTGAATGACTACATAATATTCTATCACCTTGCTACTCAAAATATGATTAGTAGCATCAGCATTACTGGGAGCTTGTTAAAAACAGAATCTCAATCTCAGGTTCTACTGTATACCGACTGAATCAGAAAGTGAATTTTAACAAGATCCCCTGCTGATTCATATGCACATTAAAGTTTGAGAAGTACTATCTTAGTACACTAATGTATTACTTTGCTTAACCGATGTTCTTAAATATATTCTGGCAGTTACCTGGTGAAGAGTAAGAAAAGCTGAAGACAGAGTGAGAAGTATTTCAAAAAATGACTACTTTCTGTTTAAGAGAGAAATATCATCATCAGTGGTGATGACTTAAAACATGGGTGAACTGGAACAATTTTTTTGAAGGACTAATTGGCAAAATAAATCCAAAGCCTTAAAATGTTCATTACCTCTTAATCAGCAATTCCAACTTTATAAATTCATCCTAAGGATATAATTAGAGACATACATAGATGTACACAGAGATGTAAAGGAAGTTGATCACAGAAATATTACATTAGCAACAAACTGGAGTCCAATAATAGGAGCTGGGTTAGATAAATTACAGTACATCCAGACAATGGTCTACTCTGTAGCTTCTAAAAAATCAAGCTGCAGATTATTATGCTAATTAAAAGACACCAGAACAAAAGTGTATCTACTATATGATTCCACTTAGATAAATTTGTAGAAAAGACAAAACTATGGTGATGGAAAGTAGATTAATGGTTGCCAGGGGATGGAAGAAGGTACTGATTACAAAGGGGCATGAGGAAACTTTCTGGGGTGGTAAAAGTATTATTCTGCTTTGCAGAAAACACTCAGGGATAGATGAAAATGTTAAAAACACATTCTTAAATAATAAAGTTGAAATTGTAAAAGTTATATCTAGTTTAATTCCAATTTTAACTGTATTTGTGGAAAAGATATTTCTTGAAAAGTAAACAGTGGTTAATTCTGGGTAGTAGAGTTTCTTGTGATTTTTGTATATACTCTTCTGTATCTTCCAAATTTCTGTAATAAAAATGCACTAAGGTATCAGAAAAGAAACATTTGAGGAAGATCCTTTGGAATAAGTTTTAGGAAATTCTATTTATATTTCAGAAATAAATTATTGAGCCGAGGCCTCTCAAAAACTTAAAATGATATACACAAAGAATAGATGTTTTCACCTCTTTTCTAATACCTTGAGTACTGTAATAAAAAATAAGTACGCAATAGATTCTTACTAGCTAATTATCAATAATTACATAAAAGTATTCTTTGGTAACAGAAAATCACTAGCTCTTGGACCTCAAAGAGACCTTTACAGATCATCTAGTGCAAAGATTTCTAAGTGTGGCCACTTATCAAAATCTTCAGGAGCACTTAAAAAACAGCTTTCAACGGTTCCACTACCAGAGATACTGATTTAGTGAGCTTGGGTTGGGGGCCAGTCACCTGTACTCTAAAATGTTTCGGGAGTCTGTGCAGAGGGTTGAAAAACACTGCAAGATCCAAAGAAATCAGTGACCTCCCTAGGATCACACAGCCAATCAGTGGCAGCGTAATGACAAGAACCGAGGTGGAAGCAAACCTACATCATAAACCTAAAATTCCCATCGTCGTAATGGTAACTATAGCACATTTATTGAGTGTTTATTGCATGCGAGACAGTGTGTAAAGGCCTTTATACGCATCGTTTTCAGTTTATTCCCACAAGAATCTTGTAATAGAAAGTCCCTTTTTTCAAGAAAGAAGCAAAGCTCAGAAGCTTTAATTAGTTGGCTAAGGTCACTTGGCAAGTATATGAAGGAGCCATAAGTAAAACCCAAGTTAGCTTTACTTTGTCCAAAGGACATATTATTAATCTATTAACTATTATTAATTACTAAATATTGTTATTGTTAACCTATTACACTGCCTTCTCAATTTATGATGACCTGTAATAGTGTTCGGTAAACTATGGCCAGTGAGATGGCTACTGTTTTTGTAAATAAAATTTTATTGGAAAAGCCAGTCCATTTGTTTATGTATTGTCTATGGCTGCTTTTCTGCTACAATGGCAGAGTTGAGTAGTTGCAACAGAGACCATATGGCCCACAAAGCTGAAAATATTTACTTATATGGCCCTTTACACAGAAAGTTGGCCAACTTCTGACCTACAACATGAGAAGATGAAGAGGAAACATGAATATTATTTCCTTTAAAATCCTGTTAGAATAATAAAACGATGAAAGAATTAAGATGCCTGAAAGGAGTGGTCTCTAGATTCCATGACTCATTTTCTACTTCTTCATGCGTCTGCACAACTGAGTACAATGCATATGAAAATGATAGTATTAGTATCTTAAAATTTAATTTTTCCCAAGAGAAATGTCTTAGTGTTGAAATAGTGAGAATGTCAAAGGCAAAAGGACACCTTTTAAGTATGTGAATACAGAAAGAACCATGCTCGTTCTTTCAGCTGTATCTACTATATTTAATGTAATCGCCATTGCACCATAATTTAATACGAAGAACAATATTTATAATATCTATGTGACATATACATATTATTGATAAATGGATACACATATCCAAGAAATAAGATGGATCACAAATATTCCAAATCATCTAGTTTAATGTAGAACTGGAAGAATCTGAGGGAAGAATCTGGAAATCATTTGAAACTAATGTACTTACTATGTGTCAAAATGCATACTTCAAAGCAGGGTCAAGTCTAATTTCTAGAAAACCTTCCCCAATAACATCAGTCCACCAGTAGTACTTTCTTTTCCATACTTCTCTCAAATAACTGTTTAAATTTTTTCAGCGTTGTGGGCCATCTGGTTTCTGCTCCAACTACTCAAAACTATTATTGCATTACAAAAACAGCCCTAGACAAAATATGTACATGAATGGGGTGTGGAGGTATTCCAATACAACTTTATTTGTAAAAATAGGCAGTGGGCTGGATTTGGTCCATGGGCTATATATAGTCTGACAACACGTGGTTTAAACTGTATAACGGAGTCTTACCGTATACTTAGCCTGAAGTTAATACATTCATATATTTGTTGATAAAATGTACTTAAATGTCTATACTGCCCAATTTAATTGGTTTGAGCTATTTTGTCATTTAATTGTCTTATAGACTATAAGCTTTGAGGGGAGAGATATAATTCCTTTTTATATGTAAACCCTAAAATAGTGTGATATTATGGAAAACATAATTTTGGAGTCGGCTTCATGATTCCCTTTTAGGGATGCTGTGAGGATTAAATGGGATAACATACATAAAGTCCCAACACAGTATCTAGAACATAGCTGACAATAAATGCATGACACCCTTTAATTTTCAAAGTATTTTCACCAATGGCAAATGACTGAAATTTAAAACCTGGATGCTAACAAATACCTTGTTCTGCCTCTAGATGAAACTTTGATATCTTTTTGGGAGGATTCATCATCTGATTTCATGTCATCTGATGAAGGAGGTTCATGAAGGTTTTCATCTTTCTCTTTGTTTTCAGTCTTGATTTCTGTTGGAACAACAGTTCCAGACTGACCTTGCAAGCCACCTAACAAAGAGGCAAAGATATAAAAAATAAATGTCCAGACTTATTTATGAATTTGAACTAAGACAGCAAAAAGCTTTCTACATGGTAAATACCCTTAGTTGTTACAGGGCTATGAGGGAAATCTGAAGATGTAGAGCTGGAAAGAACATGTCCATAAACCTTAGAGAAAATGGTCTAATGCTCACTTTTAGGCACTATTTAACAAATGAAGAAGGTATGAGATACTTGATGGATTTTTAGAAACTGACTTGTAAGATTCTGCCAAGGTAATAAGCTTTAACATTTTCCTGGATAAACACAATAAAATAGGCATCATGGGTTAAATATAACTGGAGGAACTTTACTTTGGCATTCTTAATATTAGCTATATATTTGTACTTATTTGTAAGCTCCATTATAACACTGATCAGTCTGCTTTTTAACAGAGTTGTTTCTACAATTGAACTGTTTCTAAACAACAGCTAGTATCATTCAAAGCTCTCAACATATTGAGATATATCTTTCCCACTTCATGGGACCATGAAGACTCAGTCACGTGGGGAAGTGAGAAAGACAGACATGACAGAAACAGGAACAGGTAAGACAATGACCAATAAAAACTGAAGAATAGTTTGTAAGTGGTTCTATCCATCAATAAGTATCTACACTTCTCTTAGCCAAAGAGGCCACTGAACACTAAATATCTATCCTCTACATTCATGCAGTAGCAACTACTGTTTAAAATTCCCTCATGTAAGATGACTTTTGATTCACAGATGTCAATACACTTGTGAAAAAGGTGATAGTGCTCCAAGTGATATCTCTGTCTGCATTACTGCTGAAAACCAACAATATAGTTACCTCTATAATTCTCTTGTGTCTTATGGTTCAAGTCTGTGCTTGAAGTGGTGACCGTACTAGACAGGACTGCATGATTGCCATTGAGACTGACAGAGTCATCTCGATGAGTTCCAACCTAGTTAAAAAAAAAAGTCAAGACAGTTCAGGGGCAATAATTTTTAAAATTCTTTTACTGGGTTTAATAGAGAAAACAATAGTACTCATCTGAATTTAGCAACTTTTCTTGGGTACCACTTTTCTGGATTTTTGATTTCAAAAGACTTGATAGTAGCTAAAATTTTATTTAAAAAAGTAAAATTCCAACTTTCAAATTTTATATTCCACAGAGGACTGTTATAAATGAGCTAACAGAGACAAAACAAATCCAGAAGCCATAAACCACTATATATTATAGGACCTATTAATAATCCTCTATCAACTAATCTGAAAACCTATTCCAAATACTACCTATATATATTAAAGTATGCATGAATTTGCATTTACAAAAATATTTTTTGATTCCAAGTAATAATATCTATCTATACTTTGGCATGCCCTTTCCTCACATAAGACATAGAGTGTCTTGTTTTTACTTCCTCTGCCTCCTCTCAAGAATTTTAAAAGAGCAACAAAGGGCAATACAAAATTAAAATAACTTAAAAGTTCTGCATCAATTTTTTTTTTAAATAAAACTTACACGAATCACAATTTATCTGAAATGGGAAGGTAAGGCATGCATGCAAACACCACCAAAAGTTTGGCTGCTGCAGTATTTTTAGAAAAAAATTGGTTACAAATGAAGCTTTTTATTAGAACAGTAGCAGACATGTCAACTAGAAGATTAAGCCTTTAATTAAAGAGGTTTTATTGCCTAGAGTTGTACATGAGAACCGCAGTTTTTCAATAAATCCTTCAATCTCAGTAAATTGCCAAGCTTTGAATCCCTCTTAAGTAATTAATATAGCTTTTTATCTTTCATGACTCTGTGTAGATTTTACCCTAAGAGATATAAATGCCCCCATTCAAGTTTATCCTTTGGTTGCTTGTGAGCTAAACGAAAGAAACCAAAGCAGTTTTAGGCAGGCCGTTTGGTAGAAGACCTAATTAGAACGTATCAGGTCTTTCACCACTCTTTTTATGAAATGTCTGTCCCCTACTCTTATTCTTATCTTTAATGTAGTTTTAAAAACCCCATATAATGTACTCCATAACTACTTTTGAAATTATTTTAGTATTAGTCATTGCTAAGGATTAGTTGTGTCACTATTTTCTTAGATGATCAAACATGACTATATCCTTTTCCTAAACCACACAATTTCATCATGCATTAGAATCATAAAGTCTTAAAGCTGGGAAGGAACCACAGAAACCGTGGCAGACTTTTATCTTCTTTGCACTAAAATCTTCCCTAAGCTTTTAGATTTCCCCCCAAAACACACTTGAGAAAAATCTGAAGAACTAAACTTAAAAACCAGTGCAAAAGTGGTATGTGAAAATTTTATTTGAGAGAAAATTATTTTTAAAATGTTTCACGATATCCAGTATCCAGGGCATCCTGGTCATGTTTATTAACACAAGTGGTGCTTTCTTGTTAGCTGTGAACTACTCAGTAATCTAATGGGAAGGTCAGTTAAAAAATCCCATTTTATAAAAACAGATATGTTATAATCGTAATACACAGTTGTTGCAATTCTTTTGGACCTTAATAGCCTAGGCATATTATAAAGATAAAATATCACTAGAACAATTTTGACTGCCTGAAGAAATCACTGCAGGATAAAGTAAAAGCTAAGATTTCTCTGTGTTTATAATAATCTTAAGACTTCCTATGATTTAGGTAATGTGCTAATTCTGCTATTACCTAGTATGCTGAGCTATCATACCAAGTAATTTAAAAGGCAATGACCTTTTAAAACTAAAAAATTTTAAACATGTGTATATTTACTATATATTCTATGTGTGAAACTCCTTTTATAGCTCTGTAAGACAGTAATAATTGAACAGTTAAACTGAATTTTCACTCATTTGAGTAATGGTAAGTGCTGACGCATCTACTGAATTCTTATCTCTTTTTATTTCATTAGTATAAATAATTCTTTAATAAAAATGACTCTATCACTTCCTTTCTCATGAAAGGCCTGGCAGACAAAGGATCATTACCTAAACAATATATTTAGGGATTCTGCATTTCCCTGAAGGAAAATCAGAAAGGTTACTCAGTTTGTTTTGAGATATAAATGCCAACAAATACTTTTGTCTCTATGGAAGAGAAACTTATTTTTTCACACCAACCTATATTGGCTTCCAAAAGAAAAAAAATTAAACCTTTAAAAACTGGCCTCAGACCAGTGAAACCCTTGAAGTCTGGAGTTTTTCATATTAATGAAGTTAGCAGGAACTTTTTCTTTGTAACTTGATTCCCCTTGCAAATGGCCCTCATATATTTTCTGAAGAATTTGACTTTCACAGTTCATATAGTTCTCTTTAACCCTTGCTCACCCTGGCTCCTGCATGTTCCCTTTAATCTGCGGCTACCCATTCAAACGGCTCTGTCTACACACACACACAACAGGTGTATAAACAGTTCTTTGTTTAGGCTCAGAGCCTGTAAGGCCAGCAAGATAGGACCCTGTTTAATTGTTCATCTCGTTAGCATACAGCTGACAGGCTGCTTCTACAGGGGGAATAGCAGGGAAGGCAAACCCTTAACCCACTATGCTCAAAATTTCAATTATTATGAAGAGCTCTGTTTCAGAATAAAAGGCCCATTCCATTAAATGACATCATCCTGAATTCTGGATCTTCACAATCTGTGTATGGTCTTATGTTTGTGGGAGTGCCCTACAAGGGACCTGTTTGCCTTTAATTTAGCCAATGGCTTTAGTATCTACAATGAAAAAATTGTAACTCTACTTAGTTGATGAATAAGGGGTCATGTGAATTAAGGAACAAACTGAAAAGTACTCAATATGAATTCCTCTCTGTTTCTGAGTTCTATTCTAATAATTTATTCAATGTGGACTATTTACTAAATACTAATGATTTAATCAGCATTAATCTACAGACTGATATGATCTTTATGTACTGTATAGATTTTGTTATACCTGAAGAGGGGTTTTATGCTAGAAACTTGGCAGAATTCCATCTATTATAGTTCCTTTTTAGTAATATTTCCATAATATATAAATTTCAGTTTTCAAACTTTAAAAAATGCTGCCATTTGAACAATTTTGAATTTTAAAAATTGGTATCAAAATCCTTCAAAACACTATACTATTGTCTTAATGAAAATCAAATTCTTTTAAATTGCTCATTAAAAAAATAGGTCAGAAAAAAATAATATAGTTAAAAATAAACTCTTTTAATTCAGCTGATGCCCAGACACACAATTTTTATACTACACAAATCTATACTAATAAAATTAAATAGTTTTCTAAAAGTAAGGTTAAAATGAGTCCAAATTTATTTTGATAAGTGACAAAAAGCTGATTTTAAACAAAATATTACCTTATTTGCCTGTTAGTCTTTAGTAACTTAATCCAAGTCTCTTGCAATTTAGAAAATATAGTTTCTCTAACTGCTTTAGGATTTGGAAGACAGATGTGATTTATATTTTTAAATCGTTATATAAGGTAGCTTTAAATTCCACAATTTGACATCATTTACTTTGTTCTCATACAAGAATACTATGAATCGCCAACCACTGCTTAAAACAACAAAAAACCCAACAAAACCAAAAAAAAAAAGGAGGGGTCCCAGGAGGTCGGAGAGGGAAGGGAGAGGAGGAAAGAGAAAGATGTAGAGAGGGGGAGGAAGGGGAGGGAGGGAGAGGGATGTGCCTGGATTAAATTTCCTTGGGATTTGTAACAAAGAAAACCAAAAGACCTCATAGATGGAATTTTATTCTATACCATAAATAAGGAACTTTTTAAGATTTGCACAAAGCTTCTATTAATACAAAAAGCTCCTAATCTACTTAGTTTGGTTTGAAGTTGACTGAGTACTTTGTGTTAAAGATAAAAGTGCTATCATGGATTCATCTCAATGGGCCTCAGTATTTTAGATATTATAGCCATAAACAGATGTGATGTACAATAATTTTATATTGCTGAGATCTCTTTGTAATGCGCAAATGAAATGAACAATTCTATTCCTTTTCAGTTTTCCATTTAATACAGTATTTTTTCCTGTCAGCAGTTTATTCCAAGAGTTTATTCTTACACTATATAAATGAGAGCAAAACTAAAGTCCAATGCTGACATTTTAATAATTCTCAAAATGGTAATTTTGTGCCTTAAAATTTAAATGATACATCAATTACATTCCAATAAGAGGGTCTGACGAAGACTTAAGTTTTATATTGCATTAAGCAAATGTGGGGAAATCATCAAAAATACTAAAACAGAAAATTAAGTTAATGGAAATGTTAATCCCATTAAAAAATAAGAGCAAATATTAAAACTATGCCAAGCTAGTTACACTAATTATACGAAAAGGAATAGGAACTACCGATTTCCTAGTTTCCTTTTCCGATATAATAATCTTCCAGAAAATTTAATTTTTGTATATATTTGATGGCTAAAATATGTTAAAAGGTTTATGTGGCTGAAACCTCATTTAATTCTAAACTTTGATGCAGTCGAATATGTTCAGTTGTAAGAAACAACAGTCAAAATTAAGTCTTTAGATACTGACACCTATTAACATGTATTTTTGGCAAGTGACATAGTCTTCTTATCTATCTCCTTGGTGTGAAATATAAAAATCTTTTTCTGGAACAACTGAACCCCCTTCCCCCAATTATTTCATCTATAAGACAATAAGATTGATCTCCTACAAATATTAAGACCCTACTAGCATAATCTTGTTATAACTCAAGACAACGTAAAGAAAGGTTCTGAGAAACAAAGCTACTTCCTTGACCAAGGACAATCATTTTGGTTAATGTGTCCATGCAGTTTTTACACAAGTAATCTTGATAGCATTGCAGGCTGGGAGCTGAGCTCTCTGTACACCTTTATCCTGCCATCAACTCTTATTTTTCCACTCTTGGCACATTCTGGCTCATCTCAAATACTCTACTTCAAAAAACTCCCAAATTACTCATTAAAACAAAATAAGCAAAAAGTTATAGGATTTAAGAAAAAGAAAAACAACTTGCTAACCCTTGTTTCCTGCACCGAGAAGCTAATCTATGTTCTAAATCAGGGACTGGGAAAGTTTGGCCTGTGGGCCGAGTCAAGACTGTTTTTTGTTTGTTTGTTTTGTTTTGTTTTTTTTTACAAATAAAGGAACATTTTTTTGTAATAAAGTTTTTACTGGAACACAGCCATACCTATTTGTTTTCATAATTATCTATGGCTGCTTTCATGTTACAATGTCAGAGTTAAGTAGCTATGACAGACCATATAGCCTACAAAGCTGAAAATATTTATCTGGCCTTTTACAGAAAAAGTATGCTGACCCTCCTTCTAAATTCTATGAGAAAAAGCAGTATCATATTTAAAACGTTCAATTAGGATTGTGATTTACAGCAAATGCCCATTAGAACAAAAATCCATTAGAATACAAGTATTATCTGAATGTTCTGTGGAGGTACTAAAATGGTATTTCTATTTATTAGAATAATTCTACTATCTGCAGAAAACACAGAATGATGAAAATTATATATTTTTGAGAAGCAGACCTTACAAATTCTACGTCGTGATAAAGAATTGCTAAACTGACACTTCCATGGTGACTTTGTAATTTTGGCTAAGTAACCCTCCTTTTTAGAAGCCTTAAACAAATGCTAATTTATGTTAACACAGAAGAAAAGTATATAAACTACTAGAAAGTTAAACAAGACAAAAAAAGAAAAAAGAAAGAAAAATTATTCCAGAGTGTAAAATTGTGTCTTTGTTTAGTTATGATCAGTTAGAATACATGGGGGTGAGAAGGGATAAATAATAAAAGCAAGAGGTTAACTCTTGAAGATGGCTGGCAATATTTACAACTGTATGTCCCCTCAAATCACACACCTTCCAAAAATATGAAGAGAGTTGATTCCATACAGGTGGGTAAGCAAGGCACCTGGCAGTACTGATGGAAATCCAGACCTGAATAGACACTAAGATAAGAGTCTTCCTCAATAGTATGCCTAAGACTTAGCTGGGAGAGTCACTAGCTGGCTGTGATCTTTATTTCATTCCATTCTTTGGTCTTTTTGCTGAAACTGAGAACTGAGGACTCACAGCTAAAACGTTCATTTCAGAAGGATAGGGGATGCAAACTGATTCACCTGACAGTGCTAGATTTTGTCAGTTAATAACTTTATATTTTGAAGCTACACTTGGCAGAAACATCTAAATCTCCACCTCTACTATTGACTGCATCTAAATGGAGTGGATACAGTATATGATGCCTAGAGATTCTGACCAGCTCTGTGACCTCTAAGGAAGTTAGAAGAACTCAAAAGAAGACCTTGACAGACATACTAAGCAACAGCTTGGCTTAGTTGCTGTGGCATTGATGCTGCTGCCCCAGACTAAGCCAGACTTACCTCATGTTTCAGAAGACTTTCTTTCTTGACTACTTTGAATTTTTTTCCTTTTTAAAGCATATCTGTGGCTGCCCTTTTGTTGATGCTCTGAAGTAGACAGCATATTCGTAGAGAATAATGCGAGCTACTTTCTTAATTACAAACTTCAGGGCAGTATCTAATGAAACAATTTTTCCCTCTACAAGTCTTTTTAAAATGTACTAGGTTACCACATGGCTTTAGAGGAATGAATTTTGAAAAATCTCTATCCCAACTCATACCCAAAGTTGGTAAAAACAACATTCTAAAGACGTAAGTTCCATTTTATACAAATAAAGGAATAAAGTTTCTTTGTAAATAAAGTTCCATTGGAACACAGCCACACCCACTTTAATTGGGAGGACCCAGAGATACATCAAATATTACAGGAGATAGAGTGGAATAGGAACCGTAAACTATATACAATGAAGAATTAAAAATGATTAAGAGGTGAGGAATAAGAACTGCAAATGCTGCAGTAAGAGAAACTTGGGATTCAAATATAATGATTTGCAAATCTTTCTTCTAAATAAGGATAAATAGTATTTCAACAAAATAATAGTTTGATATTCTATATATTTGTAACAAATGCTATATTATACCATTAAAATTATTTTACTACTACAACTAATAGTGATAACATGCTCCCTTCTATTTGAGTTTAACAATTTATAAATGCTCACACATTTATTAGTATATTAATAGCAATAAAAACTAATTTTAAAGGAGACTAAATTTCAAGATTTCTTGACATTAAAAAAAAATCCCTCAAAACTAGTTATTAAGATGTGCAGGCATCTAACATCACCCATGTTACTGAAAACACTGTTCTCAGGAAACCAGGCTGCCTTGTTTGATGTTTACTTCAGTGGCCCCAAAATGAATATAAATGGCTGTCTGAGATGTGAATGTGAAAATCTGGAACCAATCCCACTTTACAAAACACAAGCCTTCAGCATTTGGGGCAGCTAATTATTTTGATGATAGGTGAGTTTTAGCCCTGATCACATGGCTTACAGCTAGAAATCTGTTTCATAGAAGAATATTTCACAACATGCAATGAATCTTAAAAAACATGCCATAAACATGCAAACACATGGTATCAGTTAAACAGCAAGTTCAAATAAAGCTTCACTCCTTTAAGACAATTTAGATAAAAAATAATGTAAGACATTCAATAGAATTTTTGATGTGCATAGCTGTAGAATTATACTTTATTCCCTCTAAAGAATTAGCATGTTTTTAAAAAGATGGATTGAATTATTTTATTCTCTTAAGGGATTAATATAAAATTGTTTTCCTTTCACTGTCACTTAAAATTACAGCCATTCTTAAAACTACCCCAACATTTTTTCTTCATTTGAGAATAAAGCTTAAATTTGGACCCGTACAGATAATTCCACATTCCTTCTGCTATTGAAGGCTGGTTCTAAATTATAATAAACAGCTTTTCTAGACAAGGACCCTTGTAATTCAGTCTTGCTTTACTGCTTTTGCTTTTCAGACTTCCCACACACTATTTCGAAGCAAAAACTGTTCTATCAATTACTACGCATCTGGAAAAAAATCCAAGTTTAAGCTGAAATGATCTCTGTAGAAAGTTTCTGCTTTTTGTACATGATCATAGCAGGATTTTAAGGGCCAATGCTTAACCAATGACCCTGCCCAATACAGTAAAGGAAATTCTTAAAAGCCATTCTATCTCCCTTCAAAAAAAAAAAAAAAAAAAGACCCTCTACCCCAAAGATTTCATGAAAAAAATGTAAGACAACAGGCTTTAGGGGTTATTACAAAAAAAGATGAGCACTATTTTACCATTGAAGCAGATCGACTGCTTGTACCAAGACTTGATCCACCATAGTTTGAACTGAGGCTTCCAATTGCTGCATTGTGGGATGGTCCCAATAAACTGTGTATATCACTGTGCCCAGCAGGCAAACTGGTGGAAGGTCCCACGGCATGGTTCCGCAGCACATGGATAGCATCATCCAGTCTGTCTAAACGATCCTCCATTCGAGATTGCTACAGGGATTGAAAATAGACATGGAGGTTACTGCTGGTATGTTAAATTCATTAGACTGCTATGTTTCTACTTTGGGATATATGGAAGATAGCAAGTGAAATGCAGTATCAAGTAGCTTTGAAAGCAATTACTTGCACTACAAATCAACAATCAAAGAAAGTAGACTATGCTAAATTCACAAAGCTTCAGAAACAAATCATTGCTTCATAAAGTCAATTTATAAATCTACAATGAGGTTATTTCTTTTAGTTTCTACAAAAGAGGAATGCTACTGTACTGTGTCTGATCCTCAATTATAGTTGATAAAAGAAGATAATCTGTATTTTAATACTGATCTTTGAAATGAAGGCAATTTGGGAACACATCCTCAAATTCAACAAGTTTAAGCTGTAATTTTGTTCTAAGTGAATAAATCATACCTATCTGAAATAGTGAACACATCCAAATATGCTCTTTCACAAAACTGAGGAAATGATATTGTCTGTCTGTGAATACACACATGCCCCATACAGAAACATATTAGAATTTTTAAAATCAAAAGCACATGCCAGTAGAGCTCTTTTAAAAAGAATCATTCTCAACAACATAAGAGAACAAAAGTCTATTCTTACATACTGTTACAAAAACGGAAACGGTCATTGTTTGATTTTTAAAGACTTTGGAGTCTGTACAGGCTTGAAGGTTTTAAATGGATAATAGGAAGTATAATTAACTGAAACACAAAAAAGGCACCATCTAAAAGAAATAGTACCTCACAGACATCCTTTAAGAAGGACATTGCATCTTGCAAATGCTCGTGAAGTTGCTGCTCAACTCGATTTTTCTGGCAAAGTCAAGACAGAACAGGAGGCAAAGCACAGGTTAAGATTAACTCCAAAAGAGATGAGGAAATAGCTGATGTGCATGTCAGCATAACATGTTAGTAAAGTGAACGCGGAGACCTGCGAGATCTACTTGTATTAAGGTATGAGAAGGCTGGGATTTAATAGCGAAGTTATAAGGTTAGCATCTAAATAGCACAAATTATATTTGCTTGCATAACATGTGAGAAGAAAACTTTCCTTTAATTTAAAATGTTCTGTTAGTCACAGAAAAAGCACTTTGCTATTTACAACCTGGAATTACTGACTGATAGCATGACTTAGCATTCCAACAAGTCATCCTTATTTTTTTATAATATTTTGTGATTCTGTGGTAAGCACAGAAAAGCAATAGTAAGTTAACATTCAACCACAAATTCTTCATGCTCAATACCTAGCCAGGCTCCTTTATTCTAGTTTCTTATTTGCTAAATAATATTTTTGCTGTACAATCTGCACAACACATTCTTTCATTTAAAAAAAAAAAAACATGGGAAATAACATTCTTCATGAAAAAAAGGACTGCTATTACATTTAAAACTTTTAATGAAAATGTAATAAACTATACCTCATATAAAAAAGAGTAAAATACAACCATTTTGCATTGCTGGACTAATTTTTTTTGCTTTTACTTGGTCTTTTTTTTTTTTTTAAGTTTCCTCTTACACATAAATGTAAAAAGTATAGAAAAAATAAGCCCTAGAAACAAAAATCCCATAACACTATTTTAACACCAGCTGTCTGTCCTTAGACCAGAAGCTTGAAGTCCCAAAGAACAGATGGCAAAAGGCACACCCAATGTGTCTTATATTGTTCAACTAAATCAGGCCATTTGTTAGCAAAGAATTCATGTGTAATGCTATCCTACTGTTTTTTTCATTGTTATTCAAGGTTTGCTGGAAAAAAAAAAAACCCCAAACAAACAAACAACAACAACCAACCAACCAAAATGAACTGCGTACTATCAGATAAAAGTGATCTGTATATTTCTAAGAGGCTCTTACCAGGGAGTGGAGTGAGTTTTCATAGCTTGGGGATGAAGGAGCTTGACCTCCAGGTCTGGGCCACTGACTGGTACCTGTTAAAACAAAACCCCAAAGCACCCACACACCTTGGTTAACTCTGTGATCTTGATAATGTTCCAAAGGAAAGTGTAAAGATATTCAGTAATTGTACATAAATTTATACGAAAATTTTTGTTCAGCCTTCAACACAGTACTGGCTACTCATAAGCCCAAAACATTAAAAAAAAAAAAAACCTTTTTCATTACTAATACAACAATATAGGAAGTTGAGAAAACAGAAAAAAACTATACTTTAAAACATAATTACTTGTATATCTGCATATTCTTTAGACTGTCAATATGCACACGTATCTTGAGAAAATGTACTTAAAGTATACATAATTTAAAATTCTGTCTCTCCCCATGGTTTTACACAGTCTTTGAGATAATGCTATTAATGACTACATTAATATTCATCTGATTCTCTAGATCATAATTTGCTTAATCATCATTACCTCAGTGCTGAATATTTTAGTTGCTCTCAGTTGGCTATTATGAATAGTAAATGAATATTATTATATTATGAATGGTAAATATTGTTTTCTTTTTGGGAATATGTCATGAAGATAAGCAGCATTCTGAATTAAAAGGCATAAACATATTTATCATCCTTAATTCATAAGGCCAAATTGCTTTCTAAAGGGTCATATTAACTTGTGCCTTTAGTAATGCATAAACATATCAATTTCAAATGACTGCATAGGCATTTAGGATTATCTGCTAAAAATCTTCCCAATGTAATTTACACCAGAACACATTATTTAATTTGGAAAATATGAAAATTTTGTTTATTCTTCAACTTTAGAAAAGTAGCAATATAATAAAAAACAAAATTAAAGAAAAAAAGGATACGAGTTCAGAGTAGAAAAGATAAAAAGAAAAAAATGTAAGAAAAAGAAATAGATTGATTCATCCATGTGTTGGGGAGAATATAGTGTTTTAATGGTGTTGCCAAAATAGCTTTAAAAGGAAAAGAACAATTGATCAAAAATCTTAACTATTTGATGACTGTGCATTTGAAAATAGGTTATTTACAGAAAATAATGAAGAAATTCAATTAACTTTATACTAATGTTCTTAATAAAAGCTTTAGTGATAACCCTAATTATATTAGAAATTTGAAGTTGGAGAAGTTGAAGGTTTATTTTGTCTCATTAATTGCTAAATAAATTTTAAACTATGTTATTCTGAAGCCTGCTTTTATAGGTTAATTTGCCACATTTAAGAAACTAAAAACTTATGGTAAATTGGAACTATTATAGTTCACTTTAGCTGAAAAACTGTATTCCCATTAATCGTATATATATTTTGCAAGCTGAAAAATTGGATACACAGAGTCTTAATAACCTGGTTGTATTTCACAATTAATTATATGCATGCTACTGTAATTACACAGAAAAAATTTTAAATACTAAAATTGTAAGAAAAAGTATATGTTATATACTTCATCAGCTAACCATTTTTTAATTTGTAAGCAAATTTCAAACAAATTATTTTGAGGATCAATTAAAGGCTTCCTGTTAGACAAACAAATGTGATAATTATTCAACCACATAAATTAAGGACAATCTAAAATTGCTCATTGAAACACTCAAGGTTTGTGGACTAATTTTATAATTAACAAAATAATTTAACAACCAGAAAAACCCAGTAACTGACTATATGAAGAATTCATGTAAAAACTAGCCAATACTTTACCACTGATTTCAGTGCATTAGAGCTGTCAAAGCACGGATGTAGAATTATAAATTTTTATATGAATTAAGAGGTTAATCACAATCCATTTTGAAAAAGACCTTAAAATGTTTTAAAAATACTATCCCTTAGTGTTTACAATATTTTATTTTCAATCATTTTACCCCATCTTTCCTGATCCCCTTGGGTGATCAGCTTGTGATAGGAATCTAATCATCAAATTTCTTCATTTGTGTAAAATATTAATACAAGTTTTGTGTTTAAGCAGCTCACACTTCTTAGAACACATCTGCTTTGTAAAACACACAATTTTTGTGTTTCTTCATTAGCTAAGTGTTGAAGAATGAGATGTGTGCACTGAATTACTCAGGTAAGAAATCACCTACATTAATTATTTTTTGATAGTGATATGAAGAAGGTATGCTAAGATCTATCTCCAAAATGCAATTCATTAAACTGGAAAAGTATGCATATACTCAAACTTATTTTATTTTTATTATAGACAGGGCTGCCCACTGTGACAGACTTTGTTAAAAAAAAAAATATTAACATGGTTAAATCACTGATTTCTGTCTGAAATTCACACAAATGTCAAGTTTTATTTCATGAACACAGTTTCTTGAACCCCACTTGGTTGGGTAGTTAAGAGTGATTTTGGCAGAAGTCGACCCCTATGGCTGGCAAAACTCAAAGAGGGGCATGGAAGTTTAGTGGATACTGGGAATTAGTGGAACTGCATTCTCACTGATCTGTACTATCAATTAATCTTATGAGCCCTGACTATAAAATAGGCACATAGTTTATTTTGTTTTTAATCTGCCTTACAAGGCCAATCAATGAGATAAAAGATATAAAACTACACTTTATGAACCTAAAGGTCTTTTTGACTATGGAACATTATTATTATTTCTTCCTAATGGTATGTCTATCACGTAATCAATGTAGAAAAAAAGTCACAGACTTTTGCAACTTTGGTCCACTGATGGCTTATTAACTAACTACAGATAAGACCTTTGGGGTTGTGAATGGAATTCAAATTTGGTACAGAGACCATAATGCTAGCAGGCCTCTAACACTAGACATCTTTTTGTACAACTAGTGCGTGAAAAAATATATAGATTAAATTTAGAATCACATCGGTATCTTTAGCTTGTAATCATCAACTGTAGCACCAGTGCACAAAATGGAAAAACAAAAGGGCAAAGGCTAAAAACCTCAGGGTTTCCTAGAGAATAGGATATTGTCCCCCTTCTTTTCCTGTCATCTGATATCTGGTGGTAGACATATACAGAGGTTTTCAGCTTATACTTCCTTCTATTAGATAGGCATGAGCTTTCAACTATTTATGTTGTTAACAATTTCTGTAAGTACCCTGGGCTTACAGAAAAAACTAGCTATAATTCAAGAAGGATTATAATAAAACTATTTGATATTAAAATTTATTGACCATTTTCAGAAAACAAGTTAGCTCGGTGACTAGGATAACAGAATCAAATTATTTGGCTAGAAAATCTGGAAAGGCTTTCTTTGATCTCTAAATCTAAATTCACCCAATGTTTCTGATCTGCTCTTCATCTAAGTGGGACTTAGTAGGTACTTTACCTAAAAATATTGGTTAATACATTTAGAAAAAAACAGATACTAACATTTTGTGTGGCTGAGAGAAATTCTTAGGACCATTTATCATGCATTTTCCTATTTCGTTAGTTCTTTTGTTAGTTGTTTCCCTTTATAATCTCACCCTAAACTCAAGTTTTCACGAGATTCTCCCACGCTTGGGAAAGGCTGGATAATCTTAATGTAGTTTCTAGTGCTTTGCTTTCCATAATCTGGCCCAGCCAATCTTTCCATCTAAGTGCTTCACACGTCCATAAGTGAAGAGTTCGTAAAAAGTTGAAGTTAGGCAATTGCTTTAAGACCAGACAAACTAATGACGATAATACCTGATTAAACTAGCCAAAAACTGAGGAACTCTTTCTTTCCTCATTCTTCTTTATTTTTATTGTGGATGTTCTGACATCTATTAAGTGCTGCAATTATTAAACTTATATTCCAAGAAAGTCAAAACGTGATTTTGCTAGTTTACTTTCCAAGTTCCCTTAGTAAACAAATTCTCTTAACTCAAATACTCGTGTCTTTTCCCAAATGACAACTGTAATAGATACAGCCATTTTTCTCTTCCCCAGATCTGACTTTACTCAGAAGGGGAGTGTATGTGTCTATCCTTTCCTAGAGTGAACCAGTAAAGAGTAATTATATTCTTAGTTCTTACGATAAACCCTGATCTCTAAGATAAATATGGTGGTGAGCAATTGTGTTAGGGCCAATGCTGGCCAATAAGTCAGGAGGGCAAATCTGCTGAAGAGGCTTCTGGAAAACGATTCTTAAAAGACAAGGGAAGGATAGTTTTTTCCCTTTATTAGACACTGTCATATCTGTATGTGGTACCTTAAACAGCTATCTTGCTACAAAAGCCTGAGGAAGAATTGCAAAGAAATAAAGCAGGAGTCCTGACATACTGGTCCAGGAACTTGCTCTGCTGTGGGCTTCTTGTCATAACAAGAAAACCAATCCTCTTATTATTTAAAGCTAGCCAAGACAAGAGTTTCTCCTTCTTTCAGCCTAAAGCATTCTAAATGATACATACAATATACTCATTCAGAAGCTTCTTAAGCATCCTCTACATAGAAATGTATGTTCTTGGCCTGAAAAGTTTCTAAGAAAAGTAAGTGGGATTTAAGCAAAAATAATGATTGCCTTAAAAACTGCCTATGTGACTCTGCACCTGTATATCTACCCTTACAAGGCCTGTGCTCAGTCTGATTGACAAGGCATAAGAGAGAGTACAGACAGCACTCAGCGAGTATGATTTTTTTACTCTAGAAAACAGGCTGTAAAAGGAGCACAATTTCCACATTATATATGAGCTCTGGTTTGCTTTATCTTTTTCATTTTCCCTTCAACTGTGACTACTTTATCATATAGTACTGCTTTCCTTTTTTCTCCTCCCTTTTCATCACTGCTCTGCCAATTTAGGATGCATGCACATACTATGAGTGTGTGTTGATAACGAGGAAACACTAGATACAAGAGATGGGAGAGAGATACACCTGCATAAAATCAGTCTTTGATTTGCCATTTCAGCAGGAGTAAATGAAAGTATTTTTCTTTGATTAGACTGTTGAATTGAAAAAGAAACCTATTAATACCTTCATTATACAGTCCACAGATTTTCATTAATCAGCTGAATTAAAGGGGAAAAGAGGATATCATCCACTAGACACCAACTAAAGATGGAGGAGGAAATGTGAGATTCTGCTTTGCACCATTATTTTTCTAAAAATGTCTAAGTCTGATTTTCCATTTTACTGATGTCCCTTCATAGATGCTGAGCTTCTCTGCTGCCTGCTTTCCCACCCAGTGTTAATGAAAACCACATTTATTGCTACCTTACTGGGCAAAGGAGCAGAAGCAGTGGGAACATATAGTAAGGGCTGATACAGCATCTCAGATGAGAAAGTAAAATAGGCTGTGGCAAAAATGATACTGATAATTTCAGTAAAACCGTGCCAAAAGGGTGAGTAGGGTTAAAGTTACATCATTCTTCCTGTAATTTCAGCTCTGTTAAACAGCAACTTTAAGTCAATGGGTCTTTCATAGTCTGGTCTATGTGGGGAACAGCTGTTCTACTTTTACTAGACAGCTGAAGCCATGGTGTCTGAGAAAGTAGCAGAACCCACTAATAGCTAAAAGCAGCTGCCAGCAGTTCATCATCTCCACACTGGAATGCTTCTTAGCAGAGTCACAGGGTTAATACACAAAGCACAGGTGATAGTCAGGGCCCTGATATACCAGAGCCCCGATTTTCAGAAATCCTGAACAATGCAAAACAGCTTGACAACAACAATAAAAACAACAACAATGCCACATGGACTTAACTAACGGCTTGATCAGGAAAAAGGAATCATTTCTGAGGTCAACTATTGGAGAAATATGGCAATTTTTACCTAGTTGCTTAATGTCTTTTCCTAGTCGCTAACACATTTCTTCTTCAGCATGGTTTTGCTCCAAACATTGGTCAGAAAAATAAAGTTCAAGTCTTACAATTAGAGCTTAACAGATATTAACATTTTCCTGTAATTTTATTTATTCTTGATAAATCTAGCTAACATAAAAAAAGGAAAACATATCTGAACCACTTATTTAATTCTAACACTATTTATCAACATTGAGTTCTTTTCCTTAGCAAAAAACCTATATTTCATACATATATATATATAAAATAGTAACTCAGTGGACCTAAAAATAAAGACAAACTATTAGAAACAGTTACTCATTTTTGAGTCTTACATATGGCACCTGGAAAATGCAGAGAACAAGGAAGAAGTTACATGTACTTCTCAACAGGTTATTTAGTTATTTTTATGCTATCTTATCAAAAATTTTGATTTATCTCCTCTATATTTTACCTTCATTTCAATTGCCTAGTCTTATTTTCTCCTGTTGTAACAGTTGTTCTTAAAAATTACCACAAATTATTTTAAGAATCAGAGAAAATATGAATAATTCAAAACTAGCAAATACTTTATTATTCTCCAAAATGAACTCGAGGAAAGCTGTTTACATAATTTCCCAAAATCTAAATTTTTCCATGAGTTTTTATTGGATTTTGTTGAAAAAACAAATTTCAAATATTTCCAAGTAGCCCCATACATGTGATTAAGTAGTCAGATAAAACAAAAGCCTACCTGTGAGAGGTGAGGGTGATCCAACTGGTGTTGATGGATTTGATGGAAAACTACTGCTGGTATGGTCAGGAGAATAAATCTAACCAGAAAACAAAAGATATACACATAGGAATATGTGACAACAGCAAAAATATAAATCCATTTCCACGGAGTTATTTTTATAATCGAAGTTGCTACCCCTAAGTCTCAGAGTAAAAAACTGTTTCATCAATTTTAGGACTATTCCATAACATGAAGACTCTAAAAGCCTGTTTTAAAATTAGGATGAAAAAGTATCACATAGATTCTAATTTAAGAGGAATAAAATAGATCATTTCAATTTATTTTCCTAGTTGAAAATAATTTAGTTTCTAATTGTTAGGACAAAAAGGGAAGTAATTATAAAGTTAACAAGTTTGATAAATAACCTTTCTAGAATATACCATCTAAATAAGTGATACCCATTAAAAATAATTATAAAGTTAACAAGTTTGATAAATAACCTTTCTAGAATATACCATCTAAATAAGTGATACCCATTAAAAATAATTATTTCAGGGAACTACTATCTTTTGAAGGGAATAATCTTTAAAAAGTTTTAAAAGCCAGAGAAAGAAAATAATATTTAAAAAAGTTACCCCCATTAAAAAAGAAAAAGAAAAAAAAGTTACCCCTTATTTCTCATTTAAAAATCTCTCAGTTTGATCAACTACATTTTTGCCAAATTTAGCTCCAAATGATGTGTATTGCAAAAAAAAAAAAATTGAACTTGCTCTCAAAGGATATTTTGTCCCCTAGAGGAAAGTGAAAAAAATCCTAAGTCCTTTAAAAAATATTCCCAAAATGATCCGTTGACTTCACTTCCTAAGAGGTTTCTTTTAAAGAAGATAACGTATCTGGAGATAGAAATTTTGATATTTTGTCTAAAAGTTTTGTTGCAATACTTTATATTTATTTCATATTGCTAAAAAGTGACAGAAATTCATTATTCTAATTAACCATTAGATATTTTTTAAAGTCTCCTTAATCCAGGCAGCAAGGGTCCCTAGGTCTTCTCTAGGAAAACTCTACTTTTATAATGGGCATAATAAATCATCTTCACATTTCAGCCCTTAACTTAGTGCAATCAACTCACGTGGACAAATTGTGGTCAAATATTTTAAAAAGGAAAGCTACTTCCAATAGAAACAACCTTGCTCTGAATAAGCGTAGAGCTCAATGAATTTAAAGAGGCCCAAATTATGTCATATAAGGGGTCTCAGCATTGGTTTTAAAGACAGCATAATATGCTGAAAAAGCCAGACACTGGGATAGGCTCATGTAAAACAGAATTCCATAGGTCACAATCTCAAACATAACACTTTCATTTTTAAAAAAGATGACAGTACTGATTAAACTGCAAGCAGCCAGAAAGTCTATTTTCCTATTAATACAAATGAATATATTTATGTCAAACAAAATACACTGATTTATATGATGTTACTAAATTGTATCTGTAAATAAATACCTTTAAACACCAACTCTCTCCAAATAGCCAGATCTAGAAGTTGTACATTCAAGTAAGAAAGTCATTTTGGAAAAGCAAAGCAATCAAAAAGATTTCAAAAACTTTTTTGGGAAGACTTAGAAATAGGGAGATAGTATAAGATCAATATTGTTGGTCTCAGAGTTGTTACTTTTTTAAAAATTCAGGGGGCCTATGGCCATGCCACCCTGAACATGCCCGATTCTGTCTGATCTCAGAAGCTAAGCAGGGTCGGGCCTGGTTAGTACTTGGATGGGAGACCACCTAGGAATACCAGGTGCTGTAGGCGTAAAAAATAAAAAATAAAGGATTGTAAGCTGACGAGATCCTTGCAATCTGCGAGGTCAACCAAGGGTTGCCTCGCCTAAAAAAATAAAAGAAAAGAAAAGAAAAGAAAAAAGTCAGGGGACGTGAAAATTAGCTAAAGATCACATTTTGGTTCCTATTTGCACACAACAGTAATTTATTTCAAACATATACATAGATTAAGGTTATTGAGCTTCATCACAAATATATCTCAACATATCCCTTTACTTTTATAAATCACTACTTTTCATGTTTAAGATTAAATAATTATACCTTTTATGAACGGAAGCTTTTATGAAATATGTTGACAGTAATACTGGTAAAAGAGGGAAGGGTTGATGACATTGATGGTGGTGGTTGAAGAGGAAGAAAAGTTTCAATTCCATGCAAAATTTTATCAAAACCTAGACCAACTCACTGATTTTTGATTTGCCTCTAAGGATTAATAGCATGAAAATACTGGAGAAATAGCATTCCTCTTTTCGCATCCTCCTACTTTTGTTTTCTTCACACTGCTTACATTAATCTCTAACTGTCCAAATTTATTTATTATCCGTCTCTTACCCTTCCCCCTAGTAAAATGTAGGTTCCAGAAGAGAAAGGACTTAGTCTTATTCAGACAAAATCTGAATTATACAGAATCTGCAGTAGTTTCAGATTCTACAACAGTGCTTGTAAATATATACATCTTTGTTGAAAGAAAACCATCCTTTCGGTAAGTTATCATTTGAGTATTTCTTTTAAATCTTTGGGTGTATTTACCTAGGCCCCATCTCTTTTTTGCTCTTTCAGTTCCTTTAATGTAGGTATCTTTACAGCTTTAGTCTCAGCTTTCTTTTATTTACCTGTGTTTTATCTCTTGGTAATACCGTTCTTCACAAAGTATCAACTATGACATCCCTGTGAATAACTCCCAAGTTGATATATCTATGTTCAAACTGGTTGCTGGACTTCTTCATCTGAATCTATTCTTTTTCATCTCAAGATCAGTATGTCCAAACCAACTTTCATCACTGCCCCAAGCTTCCTACCCTTCCTATCTCTACTCTGTTTTCTCTACCTCAGTTAGCACTACCTTTCTCATGGTCACCAAAACCACTTTCTCTCATTTCCCCTGCCCCTCCACACTTCCCACCATAGATATCAATACCCACAATTCTCTAGTTTCCGGGATAGCTACAAATCATTCTCACTGCCGCGACACTTCTTCAAACCTTTACTGGAACTTGTGGCTGGACTATTTAAGTCTTTATACTTCTAGTTACTGCCATGCTCCTTTCATTCCATACATAATTGCTTGAGTTACTGTCCTCAACCAGTTTTGAACAGTCAAATCTCATGTAGTGCTTCCTGTTGCCTACTAAATAAAAGAGTGACATTCATGTCTTCCATAACGTGGTCACAAAAATATCTTTTTGCCATATAACCCACCTATATTATTATGTACCCTATTATCCAAACAAAATATTTTTTCATTTTCTGAACATAGCTTCTCCTTTCAAAATGCCTACTTCTTAACTTCCCTTTGATGAACTTCTACACCATATCCAAGTGCCTAGCTCAAATGTCATCTCCCTATTTATGCTCATTTTCATCTCCCTTATACTCTTAGAACAACCTGTACTTCTTTTTGGTTCTTTACTTCACACTATTCTCTACATTAACATTTTTGTATACCTGTTTTATCTTCTCTCCTTGAATGTAAGCTCTTTGAATGGCAGGGGCCTTATATTGTTCAACAATGAATCCATCATTGTTTGTCAAAGTCATGTATGAGTAGGTGCTCAATATTTTTAATACTCGAGTGATTAAATTACACTTGAAACTTGCTATAATACTTTTTGATTAAAAGCAAGGTTCAGTAAATGGTAGTATTTATCTGAGTATTTATGTAACAAGGTCAGTAACATAAGTACCAAAAGGGTAAAAAGAACTTGTTATAAAGATGAATTCATTTACAAATCAGTTTTATGGTATAAGCTTTGAGAACAATATGGTGAGGTTCCATTTCTAAGAATTAGTGTTGATGTACTAATGCGTCTATACCACAACGTTCTGAACATACAAGTAGACTATCAACTCTTATTTTCCCTGATAACTCTGCCTGTAGTGCTAAATAATCCCTAACCATGTCAAGAACTGGTGACAACTTTATCTCAAAGGAAAAGATTTATACTTTAAAGTTATATATCACTACCTTGCAATGACTTAGTAAAATGCTCTGATGCTGTATATAAAACAGGTATGAGCTTTTGAAATTAAATTAATTTTTTAGCACTTTATTTTATTATTAAAGTATACAAGGTGTGGGCTTTTTAAAAATTACTGTGAAAACAGGAGAAGCAGTACCAAAAATGTATAAAAACATAATTTCTGGTTTTTTTTTCAAAAGCAGTTTTTCCATTTGTACAATAAAAAACCATTTTTTTCCACTCACCCATCATAGTCCCTGGTTCTACTTTGCCCTACACTAAAGTGATAACAGACAGAATTATTATTAATACTTTTCCTGAACTGACAGGCAGCCTGGCTACTTATACGACTTTTTCTTATCCCTTTTATTTTCATAAAAACGATGTGTATGTATGTGGGGAGAGGAGGAGCAACACAACATTAAAAAGGCAAAATAACAGCTTTTTAGATTACAGATCATTTCATTAAACTTTACCTCTGTATATTTATTTTATTATCAAGTAATAAACAAATCATACTTATTCTATGTAGAAACTGTTGTGCTATTTTAAGAAGTTCTAAACATAAGGTTTTATTTGACAAAGAATAATCTAAATCAGGCATACGTTACTTTTTGTACTTTCTGACCTTAAAGAACTCCTATATTGATGTTAGGGGAAAAAAAAAAAAGAAGAAAAAAAGTCAGTCATTTAAAAATGAGGATGGGGAGTGATTTAGAATCTAGAGTATAAACACAAAGTAAGAACTCATTCTGCATGCAGCCGTGGTCCTTCTACTGTTAAATGACCAATGATGAATAACTCCCAATACCTTCTGCCAGGCTTAAACGGTAATATGCCTCATTTTACTGCAACAAATGAGGCTCCTCCTCCTATCAGTCATGGTCCATTCCAATCAGCAGGGTGCCAATAAGCCAGAGGGTAATGAAAAGGGCCTCAGACAAAAAAGAAACAATGGAGAGCTCCCAAACCGAACCCTGGAACTGTGGGCCCAATTTTTTAAACACCACAGTGCACATTTCAGTTAATCTTTATTATGTTAATGTTATTGAGTCTAAAGAACAAAGAAACTTATTTCATGAATTACTTTTAAACGTCAACTTCCTTGAATTTTCTTCCCTTTTGTTAGAGACTACTGACCATTTAACTATCCAGATTAAAATCCCCGCCCCGGACCGCCCCCCCCACCCGCCGTCTCTGAGGTAGAAAAATCAAAACATAAATTATCACAAAGAAGTCTAATATAATCAACAAAGTTAAACAGTTCTCTTGTTTGATCTCCTCTAAATTAAAGACCAAGTGTTTTGATACGGTATTAGGCACTGAAATAAACCAGATGTTTCTTCCTCTATATAACTCTCCATGGGCACAATCTTAAAGGGTTATTGTCTGGCAAATGTTCAGGGAAATACATTAGAAATGGCACGGATACCCAGATTTTCCTTTCCTTCTATCTATCCTAGTTTATTATCTAAACTAATGCATAATCCACAAGGCTTTGGGAACTTTGTGTAAACACTTTCATGTACAATTCTCTTTCTAGCTATCCTGAGATTAAGACCACAATTACCCAGGCTTAAACCTAAAAGAAAAGAACCTTTGCAAATGTATTATCTGGCCTTACATGTTTAATCACACAGTATTCTGTGTGCTCTTTAATACCTACACTGAAGAACAAAGGTTGTACCCTCTGATGTTTCACACATGAAAGACCTTCTAAGACATATATCAGACAATTGGGGATCTAGAAATAACTCGTAATGATAATAGCATGGTGTTTCACCATCTAAAACTAGAAGCTATATTAAAAAGTCACATTCTTAAGAACTTAAAAATTTCAAAATACTCATGGTCACAATTTCCAAAGATCTATAATACATAAAATAAAATTTTGATACGTTTGTCAGACTCTTAAATGTAATCCTTATAGAATTCCTTCTTCTCTTCTTTTCTCATCTTTCCTATCCCCAATGTAATGTTTTTTTTGTCTTTCAGTACATTCTGGGAGCAGTTAAGTGAATGCGAATCTGTAATGGAGTTAGAGAAAGAATGTATTTGGAGGAGGTGTCTGATGGGGAGGGGGACAGCAGATGGATTGAAGGAAGGGATTTGAAGTGTGCAGACTATGGCATGCAGTGATGGAGCAGATGGAATGCATCACCGTCAGCTATGACAGACATGATTTATGGAATGACCTAGCAGCTCTTGCCTAGTAACAACATAGGATGACAGAGCTGAGTATCCATGACAACAAAAGCCCACCCACTAACTAGATTAAACATTCTTCTCTGGCTTCTACTCACAGTGAATTTGGATTTTCTTTTCCAAATGCCAACTGGTTGGCTAGTATGCTGGTCATAATACCGGAAAACGGTCAAGGCCTTGAAGGGTAACTGGAAAGGAGTTTGAAGGACCACTGAGAATATCACAAATTCTTGTCTACCTATGTGTCAAGATTCCTTTACATAAGTTGTCTTTGAATAAAATAAACAGAAGATCTTTTAGAAAAAAGCCCCAGAAATGCAGGTTATATTTTTGAAAGTTGGCTAGAATTGAGGGCTCAAATATTATTTGTCTTCCTACATGTGAAATACTGCTACTGGATTCCTTCAGAACCAGCAGAAAGAATATGGCAAGCCAATCAAATATCCGGGAGACAATCAAATTTAATACTATAGAATAATTTTCTTCCTCAGTAGGTAGTTTTCATCAGGTGGGAATAAGTCCAAAAAAGTGGGACAACTACCTTTAATCCTCATCACCCTGTAAAACAAGTTACTGTAGCACTGCTCTTTCAGAGTAGTAGAGCTCATCAGATCAGAGTTCTCATCAAATATATATGGGCTTTCCCTTTACCAGTTTAGTGATCCCTAGGGCAAGCGACTTAATCTTTCTGAGCTGAAGTTACTTGACCTTTTAAACCTTAGTTCTCCTTCTGCAATATGGGGAAAATAATGCCAACCTCACAGGAGTTTTTTTGAGGATTAAATGAAATGAAGCATGAAAATGCTTAGTACAGTATATAGCACCTAGTAAACATTCAAATTATAGCTGATATTTTAGTGGATTTTGTTATCACTATTTTTGTTATATAATGCAAGACTGAATTCAACAAACATTTACTGAGCTCTATTTTGTGCAGGGCTCCATTATGTGATAGATGGATTTGACTTGGCTTCATTTCTCAAGAAACTTGTGCTCAGCTGCAGAGAAAGGTTTATCTGCAGAAATCACATACAAAGAGGTTTACCTCCTCAAATGTTCAATAGTTGCTTCCTATTAATTACTCACACATTAAGTGGTCTGCCCTTCCTATGAACAGTAGCAAATGTGTTTGACAGAGTTAACTGCCTGTCATAGGAAATGTAAGACTATTCTCTGTGGGAATTCTGAGAGGCATATCATTCAGAAGGAAAAAAGAAAGAAAAAGCCTAAGGAGAAACTTCAGAAAGTACAAAGGAGAGTGCCTCTTTTAAACAATTAGATTTGTAATCTCTGTGGATTACTGGTAAATGCTCTCCAGAAAAACTTCCAAAAGAAAGGATTTCAGTTGTAGTATTTTAAGAATCACATATTAAAACATAATCAATGCTTTAAACCAATGCTTATTAAACCAAATCATTGCTTTGTCATTAATGTCCTGATGTGATATAACCTAGATGTTCAAGAAAATACTATAGAATTTCTTCAAATCAGTTTTAACTCATTTTAGCATGAATTCTTCAATGAATCTGGCTTTTTGGGGGGAAAGCTCTCATTTCCTATTTCTTGAATGAATCAGTTGCAGATGGTTATTTTTTCTTTTTAAAAAAATGTAAAATACTATCCATCTTGGAAAAATTCCTTATGAAAGCACTTCCTTCTCTAGATCAGAAGAATAACTGAGTTGTCTTTCTTGGTTCCACTTGACTGATTTTAATGGGAAACTCACTAAGTATATATTTAAAATAATAAATACATTTAATATTAATATCAGTCATCTGTGCTCTAGGTTTTACAATGTCCAAATTTCTCTTCCATCTACATATGTTCCATCAAGACAAAGACATATATTTAAATTGAAGTTAGAAGGACAGACCTTGTGGGAATGTTCTCATGAGTTCTTTTCAGTAAAAGGTGAGAGATTCATATGATTTGAAGAGAATTCAGAGTATCTCATGAGTTAATTTAAGGGCAGCACGAATCAATACAAATTGAGAATAATGCTAAATGAGTAATGAAGTTGAACCTGTTATAACTACATCTTTTAACTATGACACATATTAACCACAAAATATAATCGCTGCATTTAGCACTGTAAACTTCATTCAATAGAACATGTAAAATCAGTACTCACAGATGCCAAAGCCTTTCCAAGTGCATCACCTGTCTGTGAGCTTCCAGCAGCATTACCTCTGGTTCCTGAATATTTCAAGTAGGAAAACAAATCAAGATTTTTAGCAAGCTGGCATGCTGTTATTTATTTATTTTTTTAGCACTCTGCCATTATTTCAAGGGTGTTCTCTACTGCTATCTCACAACTGTCAAAATAAACTAGAAAATACTCTGCATGTGTTATACTTAATAAGCTAAGGTAAAGATGGGTTCCTTACCAGTTTCTACATTAATGAAAATCAAAAAGTTTCCTTTCTTTCTTTCACTTTAAAACTCTATACTAAGAATATATATAGAAAGACATGGGGTTTACTGTAAATCCCCAAATAGGTTTTAGGGAGTTTTGCCAATCTAAAAAAGCTCACCTAGAATGCTATCCGATCCATTGATGGGAGGAGTGTGTGAGGCAGCAACATAAGGTGAACTGCTGGTACTGCTGCGATGGAAGCTGGACATTGGTGGAAGACTCGTGTTTATGTCTGTTGGTGAAACTGAGTGTGGAGGATAACTCTAGAGAAAGGGGGAAAGAGACATGATCTATTAAAATATGTTTTCTGAGCAATACACGCACGTATAACTGGACAACTACTATCACAGGTCAAAAAGAACGTCACAAGTTAGCAGCTAAAGAGTGCTACTATTGTCATTTACTTTTTAAAAAGGCAAGCTTAATGCAATAAACCTAGAAGTATTGCAAACTTGAGAAGTTTTGGCAGAATCAAATCTTATACTTGTAATCTAAAAAGAAACACGAGTAAGGACAAAGTGTTGCTGCACTCTAGTTATGTGTTAGAGCTTACCAAGCGGTCGTGTGAATGAAGGCTGCCGTAACTACTGGATTGAGACATATGGGAAGTGGAGGTCCCCAGAATTCCACCAAAACCAGGCTGGCTCATCCCATTTGATGAACTCCAAAGGTCAGAAGAATTGTGGGTCCCATCTAAGACAGAAATATAAAAGCTTCCTTAGCTAATAATTTTCTTTTATTTTGATGATGCTATAAAAATTCAAAAAGTATCTTCCAAATATTTTTTCTTCCCCTTTCCATCCTAGTCTTCTATCTAGTTTTCTCCCCTACAAAGTGTATAATTACTATCTAAGAAGAAGGAATAAATCTTTACAGTTAGAGGGGGAAAAACAGGTAATCCAAACTAGCAGGTTGATCATTATAAAAATCCTCAAAAGATCTAAATTCATATCAAAGATAATAAAAACTCCAAATTTGGGGACAGGTTGAATTTAATTTTGAGTTAAATGGCATACCCATAAATACACACAAAAAGTCCTTCATCTATAACAAGCAATGTACATTATAGCAAACATTCTGAAACTGGAATAAATAAGTTTCTCTAATAGTAAACCTAAATAATTGATAATGACTATACTGTAGTCAGCCTAGAAATGAAATGTGTTAGCAATGACTTCACTCCCCAATGTAAAGTCAAGGAACCACTTATGCAGTAATTTACTGCTCCCATAGTATATGCTTCCCATACTCTAAAACCACAGGAGACCAAATAAAAATAATTTGCTAGACATGAATTAAAGGAAATGAAACACTTTTTCTACCTGAACAAGTCTTATTCTGTTCTATGATATTCACTTTTATTTATATTGATAATTCCAGGAGTGACATGAATCTGTAATCTAAACTGGAAACTAGAGTTGTTAAAATCTTTATACATTTAAATCCTAAAATAAGAAAGAGTAGTTCTATTCATTTTTCTCAGTTGAAGTCCTTTACAAATTCAATCAATACTAGATGAGGCACTCCAATGGTTTGCTGGATAGTCCAACTACATTGCAGTCAGAAATGAAAAATAGCACTAAAAAACTTTAAAATTAATTTTAATTTGTATCAGCTAGAGATATCTAGATAAATCATGTCTGAATTCCTATGAAGGTATTCTCTTTCCTTATGACTTTAAATTATTAGCTAATATACAATAGGCAACTGCCATAGCATTTGAAAACTATTTGGCAGTACTTACCTTGCATAAAGAAAGTGCTAGCAAACATACTGGTTGGTGGCTTGGGAGATGGGTAACTAGGAGATTCACGGTTGAAATCTTCTGAATTTGGGGATGGTGCATATACCTTAAAATTAAATAGAAAATTTAATTAAAATCTAAATTATGATCATGTCACATATAAAATGAGTGCTACATATACAAATGGCCAAAAAGGCCTACCTAATATCTATACAGACCACAATCTGAAGAACTGCCTAAATCTACATATATAATGTCTAACTTGGTTACTCTCTACATGTTTGTTTTTAGCTGATGAATAGAGAAATATACTACTCCAAGTATTCCTATAATGCATCTTTTGAGACAATTATACCAGGTGTGTGAATAAAGTCATAAATGTTGATTTGTTCATAAAACACAAATCCACATAAGCTTACGATTCAAAATGTGATGGTCGAAACAAATGTCTTTTGAATACAGCACAAAATAAAATTTGGGTTCATAAAATTCATTCTTATCACTGTTACAAGATTTATCAAAATCAAAATACTAAATGTTAAATGTTACTATATTTTGTTACTATTAAAAGATGACCGTGAAAAGTACAACACAATTGTTCAGAAACTTCCTTAATTTAATAGGGTTAGCAAAATTAAGACCAATTTTTGTTGGAGGGTTTTAATATTTTAATTTCAAGTAAACTTTCGAATCTGGCACAACTTTAAGTAAAATCTCATTTAATTTTTCAGAGCAATATTAATTTCCTTTGGTAAACTTTTGCTTCAGATAAGCAAAGTATGAACATTCTGAATTGGCAAATGGCCAACACTGTCATTTCTCTAAAAAACTAAATGGGCAGCCAAAAAACCTTAATAATCAAAACGATCAAACCATTCTCACAATGACTACTGAAACCAAGAAGGAAAACAAATAACATTTAAGGTAATGCATGGACTGTAAAAGTAAATCAGGAGATAGGAAGAATGGAATAGTGTTTTATTGTGAGCAGTGTTGAAACATAATGGAATAGTGTTTTATTGTGAGCAGTGTTGAAACTTTTTAGTTTGATAAGGGTAAGTCCATTAAATTTCATTCCAAAATAAAAATTCTAAGTGTTCATTTAAGTGGAAGAAAGTAACTACCTTACTAAAATTATGGGAGCATGTGTAAAAAAATCATATTTTTTGCATAAGTACAGAAAATTTCTGGAATTACATACAAGAATTAGTGGTTACCCACCTGGACTTAAAACTGAGAAGGAGGACATTTACTTCATGCCCTTCTAAACAGTCTGATATTTTTACCCAGTTTATATTTCTGTGCAACAATAAAAAAGTTGAGGAAGCATGCACTGAGATTAAAATGGGAGTCAAATTTTTTATTTACGTAAACTATCATTTATATTCATTTAGTCTTTCTTTGAGGCATTAACTAATTGTAAAGACTTCTGGCAAATTACCTAACCTGCCAGACTCAACTTCCTCATTTGTAAGATGGTGCTAACAGTACCTGCATCAGGGGATTGATGCGACAATTAGACAAGATAACACATGCAAAATGTTTAGAACAGTAACCACTGAGTATTAGCTCATAGTATCATCTCTCTATCATTCTTACAGAAGCAGTTATACCACCACATATTACCCCTGTTCAGTCCTATTTCTTAGCTGTCTGATGTGATCCTACAAATTCATCCTAAATAAAAAGTTAAAAAGTCCATTTTTAGTCTTCTCGCTAATTGTGTTAATACTTACACAGTTGTGTCTTTTTAATGGAATGGTAATCCAGGTTAGTTTACTACCTTTCACAATCCAGAGGTAAAAACACACACTTGTGTTCCTGAGAAGTATGGGACAAGGTATATTCCTATGAATTACCCAGAAGGATCCTACTCAGGGGAATAAAGTAGATAAAATGGTTTTTCCATTATATATATTAAGCATGTTTTTCTAGCTTAGTGCTTGCTATTACATAAAAATAGTGTTCGAATGAAATATTTGAGTATATACAACAGTGTATGGTTGTAGGTTCAGAGGCAGGAAAAAGTTTTCAGAAAAAGAATTTTGCACTTTTTTCCTTTAATCAATTTTCAGTGTCTAAATTTACTACAGCTAGATGCCCTCTGTCCCCTTTATATGCAGATTTTCCCAAACTAGGCTGAAATCATTGATAATGAAAAATGGTAAATCCACATATCTAGCAAGAAAATACAATAACAATAAAATTTAAAAAACAGCACTAGAAATTTTTTTTTTTGGTCACAAATGCTTATTGACTACACACACCCCATCAGTGATTTGAAAATATGAACTATAAAATTCTCTAACTCTATCCAGGTTATAAATGGAAACAGTATATAATGTAAGCCTCTCACTGTTAATTATGAAAGGTTCTGAGGTGTCATTTCACACGAAAAAACCTACATAATTTATCAGCTTAAATTTATACATAATTTGTCAATTATATTTCTTTATCCTTATTCCCATTCAATTCACTGTATTCCACACATGATATACTTACATGTTAAAATATTTAAATGGTTTGCAATTACAAAAGCAAGTAAAAGGATAAACCTGATTTTGCTGATTTAAAAACCAGTGTCAAATAAAGAATATGCTGATCAGATAATGGTTAATAAAGACTGTCATGGAAAGCAAGAAAATCAAGATAAACCACATAAAGCAGAAGAGACCTGCCTACTTTTGTAAAAATTTTTAAGCAGTATGCAGAAAAAAGGGCTCATTTTAGAGGTAAATTTATTTTTAATGTTAGCCTTTTATAAGCAGACTTTGAAAAAAATAAATGGACTTTTGAAGGACAGATCTTTAAATGAAAATGGTAAAAACCAAATTGCTATAAGTTTATCATTTATTTCCTAACATAAATTCAAAGTTTGTATCATAATAAAAATGTTTTGAAAAACATGGTTCTCAAAGAGGCCAATTTAACAGCATTTCCAACACAGGCCAAATAACTTTACTTTTGGTATCTTAACCATAGCTTGCAAAAACATAGATGCAATGTTATGAAGCAGCAGTTGTGCCAGTCTCGATTTTTCAGATCAAAGAGTTCTTACGGCAAAGCGCAACTGATGTGGTCTCAAAGACTTTATTAACTCCAGATGTAGGGAAATAGCCAGCCAATTCCACAAAAAGAGCAAGTCTCTTTTAGTTACAATCAGTACTGGCCACAAATTAAAACCAGACTGCTTATGTCATCTGATCACCTGCACACAGATGCCAGTTTTTTTTTTTCTATTTAATGATCTAATCGTACATTTAAATCTTAAGTATGATTTTATATCACAACAAACAATCTTAAAGTTAAGAGAAAAGAACATATATATGCTTTAAGATAATTAAAATCCACCAGGAGTCTATTTTAAAGAGAAATAGAAAAAGTTACAATTAAGTAATTTGTGATGTTCTATTAAAATGTGGTAGATACTTAGAAATTGTTTTTAGAATTCTAACCTCCATTTCAGGTCAGGCTCACAATAGCTATCATGGGACTGTCTTTATTCTTTCCCAAGCACTTATATTTTCTCCTTCAGGAAAGGCAATAAGAGAAATTTTGAGTGTCTGGTGAATAGAATCATAACATTGATTCCAACTTGAACGAATATATAACTGAAAATCTAACAGTACCTCCCTTTCACTGTTAAGTCTGGTTGAAAAGAACAAATCCACATTAATATCTTTGACATTCTTATCCCATCCACCCAAACTGACTTTTTAAAAGTGATAGACTACTTCAGGATGAATATTTACTCTTTATAGTGATCACGCAATTATTCTTGGAATGTAGTTCATATAACCAATCGGCGTCAAGTTAGCAAAAACAGATTCCTTTTTTCCTGTTTGGATAATTCAGTTTAGTCATATGGATAATCCTAAATTCAGGGCAGCCCACTTTCTGCTTATCTCTAGAGGCTGGAGCTGTGTACAACACTCTTGATTTCAATGCATCCTTCATATAATTAATATTGGAAACATTCATGTGAGGCAGGAAGGCATAATGATTTTCTGATAGTTATTGAGAAAAGATGCAAGGAAGAAGAAGCTTTTGCTAAAAATATTTTTTTTATCTTGTCACATCCAGTGATGAGTTAAAAGACGATGTCATTCCCGTGCTTTTTATAATAGATTCATAGCTTGTGTGGTGAATGATATTTTTAAATGTCTCAAATGATGGGGAGATGAATTGGAAATTTTCTTTAGTATGTGCGAATAGCTATATATCTTAATTAAAATATCCCTCCACAGAAAATAAGAGGAATGCTTTAGATGAGGACTGTCTAATAGGTTTCTGTGATAATGGAAATGTTCTCTATCTATGCTGTACAATACAGTAGCCACTAGTTACACATGACTATTGAACAGTTCAAATGTGGATAGTACAACTGAGGAACTAAATTTTTAATTTTATTTTAATGAATTTAAATAGTCATGTGACTACTAGTTACTACAGAATATAAATTCGGATCATTATTTCTTATCTGGCAGTTTAAAATCACATAAATTATTTTGAAAGCAATATTCTGGAAGTCTCATAAGCTCCAAAGCCTAAGAAAATCCAAATCAGCCCAAACTCTCAAACATTTTGGGAACACCTTTAGCTAATCTGGAAAGAGGAAAGATGGAGAAGCTTAGCCATTTTTCTGAACATGCACTAACACTGAAATTATTACCGATTTCATTATGTTTAAGCTTCTATTGGTTCTTCTGTCAAGATGGTTTGAATAGATGCTCTCTTTAAGTTCCAATATATAACATATCATTAAATGCTTTAATTCATGCTAACATGGATCTCCAATATGTAAAAAGTTTATTATAATAATAATTATCTTCAACACAATCTGTATTAATTTACCAAAATAAAACAAAATCATCTGGCTAACTTATCCTACCATCATAATTTTAAAATAAAAATTTAAAATTATAGTCAAGAATACCCACTTAATTTATCTGATAGTTTATGTAATTATATTTTGTATTAAATGACAAAAATGTTTACATAATCTAGCTAAGTATCTAAAACCTGCAAAAATATAAAAGAAGTCTAGGTTATTGGAAAAAAAGAAAATGCTAATAACTCAAGTCAAATCCTATTTTGAAAATCTGTAATTAAACCTCTGGGCCAATAATTTTTAAAATACACACTTAAGGGTTAACATTCAAAAACTAAGAAAGAAAAACTAATTATTATAAAATTTATTTTTTAGTTATTGCTGATTAACCTATGCAAGTTCTGCATATAGTACAACACAAACAACAGCTTCCTGAATTTTGCAGGACCTGAATTTAGAAAAAAAGATGCTATTTAAAAAAGAGTAAATAAAAAAAATGTTTAATATTTATACTCACTGAGAATAGTGTTAGAGGAAGTTAAAGAAATTCCCTAAAAACAACTTCCCATTGATTTTTCTGATCAGTTAAAAAGCACCTTTAACATAAATGGCAAAATTTTAACATTGCTGAAATTTAGGTCTTCCCCCTTTTCTTGTTCCTTTTCTAATCAAAATTAAAACATAACCCCAAAGAAAGTTATTAAAACATTTAAATAAGTCTATAAAACAGCAGTCTATTTTTAAGAATTTCCCATTATCTAAGAACACACAAATGACAGATTTGATAAACACCTCGATGCTCTTAGTATTTTATTATTACACAAAAATAGCAAGTTTTATCATAAAGCCCAAACTACAACTACAGTTTTTAAGGTAATTCCAAGCTCAAGGGAGGAAATATTTAGATATTTGAATTGAAACCAAAAGGCATTATAAACCAAAATGTCTGAAGTATAAGGACTAACTCAGGGACATACAAGTTATCTCTATGGAAGATTCTTTTCACCTAATTAGCCTGCTAAAAACATAATTGGCATTTCCATAAAGAGGATAAATTTATGTTTATATTTGCAACAGTTTCATAAACAAAAGGACCAGTATCTTTCCCTAAGGATTTCCAGAGACATGTTTAGGGGTAAAATATAGTAAAATGTCTTTTCTAAAAACAGCAAGAAAAAAGAATTCCAGCGTTAAGTATAAAGCAGCTCAAAATCAATTACTACTTCTGCTGTCTAACAAGCATAGTTGAATATTATTGGTTTTCCACTGTGAGAAAAACTTCTCAGGTAAGTCAAGCACATTTTTATTAATCTTATATTAACAGCACTCATCATATTTCATCACCTCTTTATTGTAGCTGTTATCATTTTTATAATGACTACAAATTTTCTCCTGAGATATAAACTATAGAATTTTTAAGAGACTGGGTTTGAAATTTGTATGCTAGAAAAACATACTAAACAAATCAATGTGTGTCACTTCTTACCTACATTTTAGAGAAATTTAAGTCCAACAATACAGCACGTGATCCTTTTCTTCAACATATTCATTAACTAGTGGAAAGGGAAACAAATTTCTTTCTAAAACACTAATAAAGCGCAATGAGTGACAACATCCTCTTTAAGTAGGGGAACTACAGTTTTAACTCGCTGGTGTTTGTGCTCACTTGAATGAAGAAAAAAGGCCTTCTTGGATTTATAACTGGAATAGTCTCAGATATTTTTGGTAAAGGGAAAAACAATCTAAGTAGATTTACGCTAAAGTCCTTGTCATTCGATGTCTTCAGTATTCTATTTTCAGAAAATTTTTAAATGACTTCATGTTTTCCTCCTCATACATGTTAGATTTAACTCTACTGGGCCCACAGACAGCCTGGAAATTTGAATTAATTTAATTGCATTTTTTTCCTCTCCTCATGTTAATGAGCAATAAATCCCCAATGAAACAGATATGTAGCTCTATACATATCTCCCATTGGTTTCAGTGCTTTTATTAATTGAAAATGTTTATTTGAAAAATAAATCTTAGAAATATTTACAACACAGTTTTAGCTACTTGACACCCCACTTCTTATGAAAATACAAAATTATGTGGGCAGACAGGTACTAAAACCATGGCAAAACCAAATTTTAGTACCACACATTCTAGTAGAAGGGAAGACCTGCTAGTCTAATTTCCTGAGTTTTTAAACATATCTAGGCTACTTTTAAGTTCTTCTTAAAAAGAAAAAATTTGCTTAATTGATCACATTAATTAGCATTCAGAAAATTGTTAGTCTGATCGTATATGCAAAATATACTTATTTGTAGGAATTGAATAGGGTTTTCTATTTTCTTTCCATTGTAATATATTTTGATACAAATGATAGTAAGGATAAATAAAGTTTGGCCCTTTGTTATGGAGACGACTTTACTTGCTCTTGGGTACTATAAAAGAGAAAACCTGCTTTTGGAAGAGAGACCTGGGTTCAACTGTAACCTCAGTACTTACTACTGGGTGGGGCTTGAGCAAGTTACTTAACTTCCTGGAACCTCATTTTCCTTCTATATAAAAGGAGGCCAGAAACAGACACATGACAGTGAATGTGAGACTTAAATGAAGCAAACAGAAAGTCTCTAGCATAGCTCCTGACACAGAGTGGTCCTTATAATCATGTCAAGTTCCTATCTCCTCTTTCCCAGATTCTATACACCAAGCTCAATATTCAAAATGTGTTTCTAAGCTTGAGTTTTAAAACTTGGATTTCTGTGTTGTCTATAATAAGAATGAAATAATCCCTTGATAAGTTAAAAGAGCATCATGTCTGTAACTTGCTGCAATTTTTATACCTGGAACACTTTTCAGTTCAAGGCCTAGAAAATGGAAGCTGATAAGATTGGAGGAAGACCGAAACTCTAGAATCCTCTCCTCTCAAAACTTTCCTTCCTTTAACTCTAAGACTTTCTACCTCTCTGCATAAAGGACACAATTTAGTCACATCAATGAGAAAACTGAATGTAGGCCAATTTCTTTATATATAAGGAACTTCAGAAACCCATTATTCTTTGCTATTTTTAAATCTCAAAAAAAATGGTAATATTCATAATGGTTTTTAGGTCCTCTATCATAAACATATATTAATATCTTACAGTATGGTACAGAATAGCTAAACAAAAGCTATATATGATACAGAACATTAACCCCTTCACTTTTCAAATAGCGGGGATAAATAGGGTTAAAATTTTTGGCTTTTCTTTTCTGAAAATAGATGCTTAAGTCTGTTATACTTCCAACAATACAATACGGCTACATAGTCTTAAATAATAAAATATGATAAAGCTCTTCTCTGGTTAATGTTTTTTTTCCTAAAGTCTGTTCAGTCTTATTATTAAAATACATCAAATATCCTTAAAATATGATTTAACTTGGAAACTTAAAGATAAAAACTTAAAAAAAGAAAGAAAAGTATTTTAAGACCAGTACCACTTAGAATTTTTTGCTCTCTCATTTCATTTTCTTAAAATGAAATCAATGTGAACTTATTAGCATTTCAAAATATTAATCTGCTTTATCATCTTAAAATATATTGATGAAATGGAGTTAAAGGGTTTAAATTTAACCTGTTCACTATGAGAATTATATAAAAATTCTGTAACTCAAATGAGGAAGTATGTTCCACATAGAGTCTGGAATTATTCATTTAAAGTACTAGTTTTTACTATAAAGCATTGTTGGGTAGATATTTCCCAATATATACTAACAGTAAGGTATTTACATAGTCTTTGGATAATATAATTACATACTATATGATTTTCTTATTGAAGAGTTATAAGAATAAAATAATAATAATAATAATAATAATAATAAACAACTAGATAGAGGTGATAAAAATAAAATGCATATAAGAAAATACATACAAGACCAAGGCCTTACGATTTAGACGACTAAGACAATGTATCATCTCTTTATGCATTTTTCAGGAACATAAAAGTCACCTCTGACCTATATCAGGCACAGGCTATCAATTTTCAGGCTATACTTTTCTACCATACCAGCTCTGTCATCTACCGTAAGGCTGGAAATACTTAATACGATCAAAGCTGTTGCCCCCCCAACAATGTAGAACAAAGAGAAATGTTGTAATAGTGTGATCTGTGCTCTCGAAAGAATAAAATCTAAACTCAATTTGAGTTATGGTCTCTCTACTTCAGGGGTCCTGTAAAATTAATTTTACTTAACTCATATATACATATATACATACACGCACACATCATCTTCAAAAAGACTATTTTACTTAAAATCAGAAAAAGTATTTTTGCATTTGAAAGACAGCTGGTAAGGAAATTACAGAAGGATCAAGTAATTTCACTTATATTACCTCATCTATATCTACTTCTCACATTCTCTAAAGCTCTGCTTATATGGACAGTGTGAACACACACTTTTTAATGATTTAAGGATATTTTGGCTTGATTATCATCTATTAAGAAAGCTCACCCAAAAGTTAACAAATGCTAACAAAGTCTAAAGAGGCCTTACCAAAGCAGTCAGAGAATGAAAAAGTGCTTTCGTTAGTAGCTAGAGCCATATGCCACTTTAAAACCAGTAGTAAAAAGGGAAGGGACAAATGTATCTGATTTTATACCTATTTCAGAAAATGTGATTACATTTTCTTTATAACTTCCAACATTAACATTAAAAATGCCTACACTCCTGTCCAAAAACCCCAAAAGCTCACTAAAGTCATTTATGTATTACTAAGACATCTGAAGGAAAGTTTTTTTGGGGGGGAGGCTGATAGAGGAGAAAAATACTGAATTCCTGACATAAATCCAAGATTATTATTCATATAACATTTTTATAATGTTTATCAAATATCTTACAAAGATAACTCATATTGACTCTTCCAGAGAAGTTCACTTTCTCTTTAGAATATACAAAATCTTTTGACTTAAAGGTATTTTTTTGCAGAAACATACTAAATAATTAATACTAAGTAATTAAAAAAGGTCTTACTTAGCAACACAGAAAGGTATTATTTTAAAACATCTAACTATCTGCTATAAACCAACCAGAAATACATTCTTTGGAAAATGTATAAATACATGCTTCGAAAAAGTGATTTATTTTATGAATCTGTACAGGGTCAAAATTCTAGTTTGATTGGAAACAGATGGTCTCCCAATAAAGTCAGGGTTTGGACCTGAAACTCCAAACAGGAAATACGGCCCTCACTAGCTGACTGCTTCCTTAATCATTCCCAGAGCTTCATACTTGTTATTTTTATAAATAACCAATATGCCTTTCATCTTTGCCTTCTATCTACAAAGCATTAAATAATCCTCTGTCTATATACATGTATGTATTTTATATATAGACTATATGTTTACAACATAAGAAGACATTAAAACAAATGTACTTTCAAGCTCACTGCTAGTAAAGACATCAGGCATTAAGAATAACTCACAAATTCAAGTTTACTTTCTATACTATTTTTAAAATAAAAGTCAACAACTATTGAGTATCTATGTCAAAGACAACTTTACTGACACTATTTACAAAGAAATACACAATCTAAATGTATTGCAAAAATGATAAGACCTCATAGGTTTTAGTAAAAAGCAATTAATTTACACTGCTTTCCATTAAACAAACCAGTTAGAACTATATGAACAAAGAAAAAGACTTACCGTCTTCCCATTGTAGTAATACATCAAAGAATTGCTGCCCATTCCAGGGACAGGATAAGCACAATACATGTTGATTTTGAAAATGTTACTGTTAGCAGCTAATGCACACAGCTTCTCTCCAAGACATACATCCACACAGCCAAACAGAGTTAGGTCTTCAGCACTATGCATCCACACATGGATCTACTCAAAAGGAACTTATGCAAAACAGGACTGAACCAACTCACAGAGCAGAGAGGGAGGGTTTACGCTGGAAGTAACCTCCTTCAATTTCTATTAAGTCCTTGCATTGTGGAGGATACCAATAAGACAAAATTTGGGGTAATAAAAAAATACAAGTTACTTATAAATAGCTAAATAATGAAAAGAGACATAGTGTCCTGGAGATAAATATCCCAAGTAAATATTAATTTTGTTATTTATATGTAAGATTCTGTCTGTCTATTTCCAAGAAAGGCAAACGGACACATCTGCAAATCTTTCTTTAGTTTTAATTAAATTAGAGCATTTGTGGCAGGGAAACCTAGCTTGCTTGCTACACCTCTTGCAACATTACCATCTGCCTTGGTCTAAAGTTGCTTTCAACTTTGATAAACACATGATCAAGCAATCAGGAATTGAAAACACTGAACCATGTGCAACAAGAACGATCTAGACAGTATGAAATCACTTCCTGGAGAAAGTAGACGATTAAATCATGATTTTTTTAAATTGTAAAAATCATATTTAAAAAATGGAAAGGATCATATTTTATGAAAATGTTTAGTCCAAAAGTTCAAAAAATTATCTTGAAAACAAATCTATTTTTAAAACATTTAATACAGATTTTCAGTTATAAAGCTCCTTAAATGCCTCATTCATAACACTATCTAAAAGTTTATCATGGACTGCACTCTTCTAGATCATTTAATATGTATTAAGCAATTTGATAATTAAATAGAAAAAACAAGAGAAACTTTTTTTCTCTTATAAAAAAAGTATGAAAGGTCAGTGAATGTAACAGACACTCTAGTTGATAAACTAAAAAAGGTTTCTTAGTCTTTTTTCCCCTCTAAGTTCATTATTGCTCTTAAGGAATACTTTATATATTCCTGTTTTTTTATATATTCATATTTTGAGGTGAATGCTCAAATTTCTCAAAAAGGAAAAGTAATCAGTGTGGAAATAAATGTCTCATAGATTTAAAAAATTCATTATATTTAGAAATCAAAAGGTTTTAGATAGTCTGCAAATACACATTTTTCACACAAAAATACGTTTTGTAATTTTAAAAAATTTTAATTTGTCTTTTGGTATGGACAGAAAAACAGAATAGCAACTTTTCTTTTTTCTCATTTGCCCCAATCAAAACCTTTTTGTACTGTCTCGTCTCCCTGTGCCTTGCAAGTTCTAAGGGAACCTGTTAATCAGAGGAGAGGGCACAGGCTGCATAAAGGGGCACATCACTTTTTTTTCAAAGACATCTTTGATGAAGCAGAACTCCTCTAACTTAGAAATATTTTAAATATTCTATAGGGGACTAACCTCCCTCTCTCCATTTTGTGGAACATATTGATCAAATTATAGCAATAAACTAAATCAAACAATAAGTCCAGCTAACTTCACAATGTTTTAAAAGCTGATGGTATCGGAATAACAATAAAACCTCCCCACACTCTCCAGATATAGAAAAGGCTAAGCAGCAGCTGCAAAAGAACATCACTGTACAGCAGACTATTAAAATGCCAGTCTGCAGAGTGGTTTGTAACTTCCTCCCTCCTGAGAGACCACAAAGACCCATTTCAATCCTTAGAGAACTGTGTAAAAAGCTTTGATTTACAATTAACAATGCCATGCCTTAAACCATTCGAGTAAATTTTAGTCTTTCATACACGATATCTTTCTCTGACAGAACAGATATTCTTTCTTAAAAAAAGGAAAACCAACCATCTAAAACAAATTTTTCTTTTTCCTCTTAATGATGTAAACATAAAAAAAAACCCCAAACCTTACTTTTGAATAGAAATTGAGGAGAGACTGGGGTGGGAGGAAGGGGAGCCACAAAGCACTGACAATACCTCAACATTTTTTTCCGACAACCATTATCCCAACCAGAGAAAACTTTTATATATTGGTTAAAAAAAAACCACTTTAACAGAAAAGAGAGAGAGTACTATGTTGTCTGATAAAACAAAAGCATAACATAAATCCAATTATGCAATCTTGGCTATTAAACCACAATGAAAATTTTAGTATTTCATCATTAGTTCTTTATTTTACAGGCAACTATATGATATTCTGAAAGGAATAAACAAATATTCAAGTAAAAAAGTTCAGAGTAAAGCCAGACAGCATAATCTTACTGTTCTAAAGCAGTTTATTAAGCAACTAACTAGATAAAGTCTGCTGTTAAACCTAAAACCTGAATATGAAATATAAACAGAGTTTAGTAATTAAAAGCTTTTGCTTCTACTCTGCATTCCTCCTCTCAAAAACACAAATTCACTATTCAGACATGTGTATTTAAGACTGCCCCCCCATACATAATACATTCACTAGGTATACACTACTGCCTAATTTAGAGTGTATATAGAAAAGGGGGGTTGTGGGGGTTGGTATATATACAGATCTACATATATATGACATTAAACTCATTCTTCAAAAACAAGAAATAAATCATCAAGAAAACTGACGGTAATTTAAATAAAGTGTTCCCATATTCTACTGTATACTACTGTAAGGCCTTTTAAGTTTGTTATTCTAAAATATTATGTTTTTAAAGTTCCCTTATCCAAAAGAAACCAAAGTTGGTTGATGTAGACAGTCGTTTTCTTTATCACAATTACAAATTATCTTTTATGATAAAGTTTTTTTCTCGTCCTCAAAAATGTTTTGAAAAAAATCTAATTTAATCTATAAACAGCTGCAGCACATTTTTAAGGAGAATCATATTACAGGAAAAAATGCATATAGATGGATCGAGTATTGCTCTGGTCAATGCAGTTGTTTAATCTTTGCTTGTCCTTTTTTTTTTTTTTTAAAGAACATGTCAAGGGTTAATCCTGTGACTCCTCTGACAAAATGAGTCAGCTGGAGACGGCAACTTTTTAAACCTGATTTCAGAGAGACATGCAGTCTGCACTGGAGTTCTGAACTGTCATGTACTTTTTATCCTGAATTGCTTCCACCCACAATTCCACGTAATCACTATGTGTTATTCTAAGATTATGTGATCGGACTCAATATTCATGATACCTAGTCCAAAAATCTCAAAAATCACCATGTTTTATAATCAAATGAGCATACTGTACATATGGGCAACATGATTAATGAAAATGTCAGAGAACCCTGAAAAAAATATGACTTGGAGCCATACATCTTTTATTAGCAAACTGATGATTCCTGGTTTGAAGATTATTGCATTTCGCCAATTTGCAAATATGCTTATCCCCTTCAATGGTTCGGGATGTGATGTTTATTGCCATTCCAACAGTCATCAAGCACAAACCTAAGCTAGATAAGAAAAAGCTATAAAGTGCTTTGCCTAAGCAATTTACTTCTTTATTGAAGATGTAAGAAAAGATATTTTCAAAAAGACTTTCTAGCAACTTCAATTTACCTTCTAGGCCGCCATGCAAAAATTTCCCTTTTCCTTTTTATATTTCTGTTGATTGGAAAGTTGGCAGATCTTCCTTGGAGAGTTATGCAATTTTTGTTGGGATAAACCATGCAGTATTTTAATGTATTTTATTATCTACTGTTTATCTCTGATACATGGATCACTATAACTCTCACCTGTTTTTTAAACTATCTTTAAAGCAGTAATTCTTCAAGAATGACCCAAAATTCTAAAAAGTTTTCAAAAGAAAATTTAACTGAATTATATATCTTGAATTAATTAATCAAGACTAGTCAGTAGTTAATCTTATTGTACATTTTTCTAAAACAAGCCGGCTACATCTCAGTGTCCCAAAAGGCCAGAAGATCCAGCTGGGAAGAGAAACCTCAAACTTGTTCATTGGATTCCTCAGGAAAAGTTTCGACATTAATTCTAAGTTAGTCAATACCTGGATAAAAAAGATTTTCAGAGTGATAAATGAAGCCAAACAAAGATCACATGTGAATACTTCCACAAATGAACTCTATATTTTCCTAAAGCATGAAATCAGTAAATAACTAATAAATGATTGCTGATAAGGGGGTGGAGAATGAGGGTAGGTTTAAGAGGATAATAAGCGAGAGAACCTACAAGTGGGTAGATTGAATGCAAAAAACCCCTTCCCAATGCCTCCTCTTCCTTATTTAGCTTATAGGGAGATGACATGTGAGTGAATGCTGTCTCCTAAACGTGCAGTATTTATTTAGCCTGACTGACTAAATCAGACACACCAAAATCAGACACAAAAATTCCAGGTTTTATAGCTGAAGATTATACTGCAGATTTTTCTGGAATATGCAGCTTTGTAAATAAAGCCATTTCTAAGTGTTCATGAAGTTGGTCTTCTGGTCTTTTTCTTATACCCTCAAAATTTAGAAAATTTACTTTTGCAAAAAAGAAAGCAGGAATACAAAAATTTAGTGAAATAATGCATCCCTCTTAAACCAATCCACTTTCAATGCCTGTTGTTTAAAGATTATGCTATTGATCTGCAATCGTGTAGTGCAACTTCTACTTCAACAATATCACTCATCTTGCTGATACCAATATATCAGTAAAATGGCTTCTAAACATTGTATTTCCACTGTATGAAAATATTAAAAATCAAAGACCTGATTTTGTGATCTTTATTCAGGTGAAACTCTGAAAAAAATTGTTCTAATTATGCCTTAATTGTGAGTACTCAAATCTTAGCCAAACCAATAATCAGAGTTATAGTGGATGATATTATAGACTGATCTGAGTACTTGCACATAATTTGTTTGGATATTGGTTGGAAATTAGCATCAACACACACATAAAACACACTTCTGAGAACACAGTAAAAACACATGCTTCGGTTCACAAATCACATAAAATGTCTCAAATACAGAACATCAGATTTCTTAATGTCTACAAAAATCTCAAGTTTAACTTGAGTTTTAGAAATGCTTAATGATTCACAAATTAGAAAATACCTATCTGTATAGCCGATGGAAACAATCGGCTAAAAAAAAAATCGCATTTATAGGGCAAAAGGACACTTGTTTAACTCTCCTTTTGACAACCATATAACTATAATGAGATATATAAAACAGCCATACCTCCCTGGAAGAGAAAGCAAGTAGATCTCTTTCTGAAGTAAATAAATAGTAACTCTCTGACATCAATACTAACAGAATTGACAGATCATACAAAGCCTCTAAAAGGCAATCATTAGACACTCCTTCAAACGAGGTAGAACTATAATTACTGAGAATATGTAAAACCTGAAGCAGATTGCATGGGGTTTTTTTTTTGTTTGTTTTTGTTTTTTTTACCATAAACTCACTATGACAAAGCACTTTTCTTTGAAAAATTAAAGGGGGTTATCCTCCTTAGTAATTCCTGCATCTCTTGGCTGTCCATTTCTTTACCCACGTGAATTGCAGTTTGTCTCTTTTCATTTACCACTTGAAATAACATGGTAAGAGAATCATTAACTATGTTGCAACTTGCTAATTTTCCTGCAGATGGCTCTATAATCACAGGACTGCCTAATTGTGTGTGCTTAAAAAAACCAAACGATGAGGACACCCAGGTTTTTAAATTCCTCAATGAGCTAGCACTTTTGAAGAGCTTTCAAGACTGGACAAGGCTTTACATTATTTACTTACTAGGCAACTAACAACAAAAGAACACTAAGCAAACAAAGCTATTTTAAAAAATTATCTGTAGAAGGCAAACAATTTGGTCTTGGGTCCAGTGGGCGCTCCCTTAAGGAAAGTGCCAACTATCTTTTTGTTTCATTTTCTGACCTGTGCAATTTTTTCCTTCTGAGCTAGAAAGAGCCATATCCTTTCAATTCATGAGAAATGAAAAAGCACCAACAAATTCTATTCTGTTTTTAAATTATTTTTAAAGATACCAGAAGTAACATCTGCATCTTAGTCCAGAGACATTTCAAGAATCTGCAATGAGAGGATCTAAATATTACCATATTATTTCTGGCCCCCAATCTATTTTTTGTGCCAGTAAAAATTCTTATTAGTGGCAGTAATTTTTTTAATACTTCATAATGCTAATTAATTAAATATGGAGAGTCTACCAAATCATCCTGCCTCTTATTTGTAACGTTCATGTAACAAAGCAGAGTTAATTTTAGCTATACTCACTAGAAGAAATCATGTAGATCCCAAATTTATTAAAATAACTATCATAAAAGAATGGTTTCTTACTACTAAATTCTGACGACCACTCTCAACAAAAGCCAAATAATACTTCATTTTGAAAACGCATTGGAGGAGGGTATAACAAACAGGAAGGAGATGGGAGATGGTGTCAGTTCATCGTGTATCAAGGCAAAACAAAATTAAAGTTTGATTAATGTTTAGTATGCTTCTCTGGGAAAGGCAATATACCTTACCAGACAGACTGGGAAACAGACATAAAACTTTTGAAAGAAAAAATCTGTTCAGCTACTTGTTCTATGTATCTATATCACACCTACACACAGGCAGAAATATTCTTCCTCCCACTCATTAGAACTCTGTAATGTGAGATAGGCTGTTCAGGTTCCCAACACTGTGATGCCATACATATGATGGAAAAGAGCACTGGACTAGGAGTCAGGAGATAGGGATCCAGGTTTTAGCTCTGCCTCTTTGGAGGCATGAGAGTTTAGGCTAGGTCATTGAATTTCCCCGAGTCTAAATTTCCATTTCTGCAAAATGCACACATTAAACTAGGCCGAAGATTTTCCTAGCCATTTCACCACCAATAAAACCTTTTATTATCTACTCCACCCAAAAACACTGAATTCCTATTCTGAAAGATTTTAGTATGCCAAACTCTTTTTTGAGTTATAATGAATATTTTCCCTGTTAAAAATAAAAGAAAACACACAAAGCCATGTAACTTTCATTCAGAATTTCTGATTAAAAGAGAAATGAACCATTGCCATGCTGAGCTGAAATAATTCTACTGAAAGAAATCTGATGTTTTAACTAGCATGGATAATTTTATTTCAGTAAACTACGCAACTTGTTAGGTATTCTAAAATATTTTATATCTTGTCAGATTACTATTTTTGAAGACCCAGGGGTTGTGACTCACTGACATAGATAATACCTAGTATCCACACCAACCTTAAACTGTATTTTCATAATCATCTCTGCAAGTGGCATATTACAAAGCCTAAAGCCTCACATGAATTAAAAGGTTGATACAAAAGGGATTCCAAAAACTTAATTTCAACTCTCAGTTTGAAGCTAAGAGTCCAAATGCTTTGTATTCTAATAACATTTTTATATTTTATATTACCTAGTAATATTTTCTTTTAAAATTAACATCTTCTTAAAAAGATCTGTAGTGTCTAGAACAAAACTGTAAAAAGAGAAAGAAGGAAAAAGAGATGGTAAAAAAGAAGGCTGACATCTTATTAACAGGTAACAACTCTTACCAAACAATGTTATTGTTCAATTAGCTTGCTAACAATTTTTGTTTCTCAGTAATGTGCAATTTGATCTACAAGTCAGACATTTTGTTTAATATAGCATCATCAAGAAAATAAAAGATTTTGCCCATAAACTTCAAATAAACATGTAAGCCTCTACAGAGATAGCTTTGTTATACTTATAGCAAGCAACAAAAAATTAAAAGCGTCAATAGGGAGCCCATCTAAACTAAGAGGCTCCTACATTATTCTGTAGTAAAGAAGTTGGGCCTGTAATTCCTTTCTTTGTGCCTTTAGGCTGGAGAATTTAGTACATTAGTAAAATAGACTGTTATGTAGATTACAAATGAAGGTGGCCATAATAAATATGTAGGTTGGAAACTTTACAGAATACAATAGAAAAGGGTGAAAAGCAGGCATCTTTACAGGTGTGTGCTCTTAAGGACACCTGTTGCCCTAATATTGGTTATTTCAGACTTAAATGATTGATCTATTAAAAAAAGGTTCAAACTGTGTTACTACTGTTAAAATTGGTATAAAGATCATATGAATGTAAGAACACAATTATCAAATGCTAAAACCTCACATGGAAAACAAAATTCAGGTCTTCCTAGCTCTAACGTATCTTAATTGAGGGAAACATTATGCCTATGTAAATGAGAAGGATGTCCATCCTCTTTGCCACTGAAAAGACTTTCACTGTTCTGAAGAAAAACTGGAGCTTTTTCTTCCTAAAATGCTTTTATCAAGTTTAATCATGTTAAATATTCTATAATATAGTTAATTAAAATATACTTGTAGTTCTCCTTGAAGGATATTTTAGATAATCCAGTATGATATATTGTTTATACCTTCTCTGAGTCAACTGAGCATGGTCCAGGAAGAAAGAAAAAAGAGCTATAGCTATATTGCCAATCATTTGAGTTTGTTCATTTATTCCACAAATATTCACTGAGCATTTATTATGCACCTAGGCACTGCAGATAAAGCAATAACAAACAAATGAAATCTCTTCCTTATCAAGTTTCTCCTGAGACAAAGAATAAACAAATTATACTATATCAGATAGTACATTAAATGTTATAAAACAAAATACAGCAGGGGAAAGGAAAAAGGGGTGATGGGGACATTGTTGCCATTTTATACAGGATGGTCATGAAAGAGTCCCAGTGATAAAGTGATATGTTATCAAAGAGAGAAGTATGTGAGAAAACTAGTTATGTGGCTACTAAGGGAGGTATACTCTGGCAGAGAGAAGAGTAAATGCAAAGGTCCTGAGGCAAGCGTGCTTTATATCTTTAAGGAGCAGTAAAGAGGGCAGTGTGGCTAGAGGGGTAAATTAGTAGTGGAAGTCTGGGAGGTAGCAGAGAACAGATTAGAAGAATCTTGAAAGCAATCTTAAGGACTTTAATATTACAGTGATAACAGAAGCTACTGGAAGATTTTGAAAAGAATGATATCATCTCCCTTAGATTTTAAAAGGATCTTCCTGTGTTAAAATAAAAATGACTGAAGGAAAACTAGGAGACCAGTTGGGAAGATGTTGACATAATTCAGGAAAGAGATAAAGGTGGCTCAGACAAGGATAACAATAAATAGTGACAAACGGTCAAATTCTTAAAGATAATTTTAGTATAAGGAGCTTAATATGGGAAGATAACTCCTATTTTACTTTTATATCAATGAATCCATAACTTTTTTTTTTTCTTTAGGGAAATGTTTCCTGTATTCTGGTTTTCCATACTCCTCTGTCATGTGAAGATCACATGTTATGGTTAAGTTGTTAACTAGGTCAACCTAGTGCACTGTACAGTAATGGCTGAATTACCAATAATTTACCTTTTTTTTTTTTTTTTTGCAAATTTACTATTATTGTGTATAACTAGGAGTGAACTGCATAATTGAGGGTGAAAATAGGACAAATAATTCCATTTCTTTCACAAAGAAAGCAAGTTAACACATTTCTGATGATCTGAACAGCCAGAGTAGGAGAAGGTTGCAAAGTACAGCCTGGAGCAGGAACTCATTAATGAATGATGTTCCCTATTATAGATAACATTAAAAAAAGGCATAACAGTATCTATTTTTATTCTTTTATTTCAAAAAGCATTTCCTGGATACTCCGCCATGTGCCCAGAGGGTAACAATTACTCAACAGAAAAATATTTAAAAGTTATTTCTTTCCAAACATCATTTATCTTTTGACTATAAGTTATCTTGAAGACAGGGTACAGGGTCCATGTCTTATTCATATCTAAATCTCTAAAGCCTAAAAGAGTTCTTTATTCACAATAAGCACTTAATATATATTTACTGACTTTACCAAAATGGATTCACATTTCTCTCACCAGAGAGCTACTAAATGATGCCCACTTTGGTAGCAAAGAGTTTCTGTTTTTTGAAATTTATAAATATCTTTGATGATGTTGTAAAAGATACCAATAACTTGATTTCAAATAACGTCGTTTTTAATTTAAAAAATTATCGAGATAATCATGCTAAACGAAAATAAGCCAGACAGAAAAAGCTGAAAATCAAATGATATCACTTATATGTGGGACATAAACCTAAAAGCAACAAATGAACAGGACAGTGACTCAGGATCATGGACAATAGACTAGTGGTTACCAAGGGGAGGGGGAAGGGAGAAGGGAAAGAGGAGAGGCAGATGTGGTAAAGCAGGTCAAATATATGATGACAGAAAGAAATCTAACTATGAGAGGTGAACATGCAGTGTAAATATATATTGCCTTACTGTTAAAGTGTACATCTGAAACTTATTGGATTTTGTTAACCATTGTCACCATAAAAAATGAAAGAAATAAAAAAAATTATCAAGCACATGTCAGAAAACTTGAGAAGAGTATTATTATTAATTTATTAAGTATTATTTCTTAATACTAGCCATTATAAAGCTAAAAAGTGAATGAAATAAAAACCATTAAGTATTCACTTAAATTTATAGATTAACATTGAAAAAGTGAATTTTCTGGTCTTGGGGTTAAAGATTCTCTTTTGTACAAAGCTTTTATGTTTAGGAAAAGACATGCCGCATGTTTCAATAAAATGTTTCGCAATCATACTTGGGTTGGAACTGATTCTCAAGCTAGTAGGGGCTATCTTTTAGCTTTGGGTTCTAAGAGAAAGCTGAGCCAGGATAAAAGATGGTATGTGTCTGTCTGTGAAAAATTATAGTAGGGCTGTTTATATATCAAAGGCAAATTATTTAAATACTTTATACCCAATTGTTTCAAATAAACACTTACTAATATATCTATTTATGGGCTTACTTCTGATGTTATAAACTATCCTATATAATATTACCTAATGTGACATTTAACTTTGAGAAAAATTATGATGCCACAGCACCCACTTTATACGTTAAGAGTCTTCCACTATCTCAGTTGAGTACATTTTAGAATAAGGCAAATAATAGTTTTGGAAAGCTTCTGTCAATACAATAAGCTCTGGCCCAGTGCCCAGGGCCTTAAGGAAATGACGAAGGAACTAATGAATAATGGGTAATGGATCTTAAAAAAAAAAAAATCAACCCCACCAGGAACACATCTAAAAATATTTAGTTGTTTCTCTTTGGGTCTGTTTTTCACAGGAACTACATTTATGAAGAAAGCAAGAATATATCTACTTTAGGCATATATTTGTTTTCTTTAAGTGTAATGCAGGGGTTGGCAAATTATGCCTATGAGCGAAATCTGACCCACCACCTGATTTTACAAATAAAGTTTTATTGGAACACAGTCATGCCTATTCATTTATATATCATCATTTATACTCTTTTATGTATCACAACTATAGTTGAGGAGATGTGACAGAGGCTATCTGGCCCACAAAGCCAAACATATTCACTACATAACCTTTTATGCAAGTTTGCTGACTTTTGGTCTAGCACATTGAGGAAGGCTATAACAAAGCACGTTCTGGCAAAATTTCCAGAAACATAATATCTAGAACCAAATTATTTTTGAAAACTAATAAAATGTTAGCATATTATAGATATACTGGGTTATGTTAAAATAATTGCAGATAATAAAAGATGAAAACACTCTGAAAGGCCAACACTTTAACATTTGTTTAAAATCTATCCGGTGAATATAAACACCGGGAGAAATGAGAAACTATCCTGGGACTGGTAATGTTTTTAAAATGCTTTAAAGTCTAACTATGAATTTACTTATATAACATATATCACTGTCCTCGAAATTAGATATTATACAAGTACAATAAATGACTTTTCAAAGTAAAAATCATTACTGGTTAAACAAAATGCATATAGTGATAAGAAATTTTTGTCACCAATTACTTAAGTTGTAAATGCCTTCTCTAACTAAGAATAAAATCTGGAACTTCAAACATCCCTTGTGTTAAAATTTGGAATTTCTTAATTTATTCCTTCTTTCCTATACTTGAAAAAATAATGCTCAATTGTATTAGGCAAAAACAAAAACAAAAAATTCATGGTTCTATTGATGCTGAACACTTGACAGTGGGCTTAAACTCTATAAGCATTTATAGAATTCAAACACACATCCTTCAAAAGCCATTCAAGTTACATACACACACACACATGCGCATGATTATCCTATATTTGGTTTGTGAAGTCTCAACGAGTTGAAAATACCACACCAGTAGCTGAAGAGTTCAATAATCCTTAAAAGCCAGATTTAAAATTCAGCAATGCTCTTTTTTTTTTTTTTTTTTTTTAAAGAAATAGGTCAGAAAATAACAAATATCACTGTGGTTGTACAACCACATCACATCAGTACAAACGACTAGATACATAGGACTCACTCACTGGTTACTTTCCCTTCTGCTTTTTGACTTGAAATCAGATCAAAGACATTACTGGCTTGTCACAAAAATGAACATCTTAGAACTATGGATTAAAAGCTTATTATCTACAATGATACAATTCTGACACTGTTCTTAACAGTAGTTTCTGTCAGCATAAACAGTAGCTATTTCTTCTTATTAATGTACGAAGATAATCTTTCATTCAGTAACCAAACTGAATATAAATTTGGAATGTATTTTAGAACCATTCCCTTTATATACCAAGGTTTTTCTGCTAGTCTGACCTGTAAGGTCAGAGAAAGAATCAGCCACTTTGGAAATTTTGTATCACAGTAGCCTTCAAATAGAGACAGCTAACAGCCAGAAATAAGAAACTCTTAAGTACTTACAGTTGTGTGCCCTCTATGCTTGTCTGCCAAAGGAGCTAAGCAAATACCTATTTCAACTCATGTTCAAGAACTACAGGGTTTACTAACAAAAAGTTCTGTTGATGCTGGTGCTCTAAGTAAATACTGGTTATTGAACAATCACTAAGATTCTTTCTAGTCTTAAAGGCCTCAGATAATTGTCTATAATACACAGTATCTTAGCTTTCTAATGACTTCCATAGGACACACCCTTTGAGAATATTATACTTGCTGTTTATCTTGCTATTTTTTTTTTTCATCTTGCTATATTCATGGATAAAATGGAGGTTAACAGTTTCTTTACGGTTCTAATGCTTGACCTTTTTCTTACTGGTTCAGATAGTCAGAAATCTTTGAAATGGTAGTTTTCCAAGTTATTTATTTTTACAAGCCCAGAAAGTTACATTTGTCCTCTTTTTCCTATTAAAAAGAAAAAGAAAAAAAAAAACAAAACTCAGTTTAGCCACTCTCTGGATTTAATATTCTGACTTTTTCTATTTAAAAGTCTTACTAATTCTATTTACTATGTACATGAAAATGCTAGATCCATTGGACATGGTTTAATGGTCTTTGTGGTTTGGGAAAATGTCAGGATATCCCCAATGGTCTCAAGGGGTACCCCTAAAATTTCAAATTAATACTAAAAATGACTCAAAATTCACATTAATTTTAAAAATGACATTCCTAATAAAATTAAATCCCATAAAAATGTTGGGAAAATGGAAGGCATCATTTACTAAACTGTAGTCAATTACCAAACAAAAGCCTACAGACTTCCATACCTGTCTGCAGCAAAACAAATAAAGGTAGAATCTAAATGGCTTTGATTCATCTCAGAAACAATAAAGTAAGAGTTAGAAAAAAATGTTTTTTCTTGATGGCTGGGGTGGTAAAATATATTTTGAGAGTTTAACTAAAAAGCAAAGAAATCTATCTGATAACTATAATGGCTCTGTGGGAAAATATAGACTTAAAAACAAAGGATGAAGGACAGAATAACATTTGATAAAGAAACAAATAGATTTGTGTTATCAGCCTTCATATGGAACTGTAAACCAGTTATATTCAAACCAGTTGTAAGATATACCATTTTGATGCATAGTTAAAATCTGATGTTCATAAGATGTGTTCTAATGGTATTGAATGAGAACACAACTTTAAGAGTTTGGGTCTAAAGGCCTTCTGGAATTTATCTAGGTGTTTACTTTCTGGTGATAAAAATCTCGAAGGTGTCTTGCTTCTTTCTTTGGAATTCTGCATCTTCTGCAGTATATTAAAAAAAAAGGGATCTATGTTTGGAAATACTAACACCAAGTTAAGAAATAAAGAATAAAAAACAAAGGAACTCTCTATTTTGAGAAATGCTTCAGATAGCCATAAAGATGTTCAACCAATGATAAAAATAAGGCGGGGGGGCGGGGGGGGGAAAGGCATAGACTCCTAATAGTTCAGAAAACAAAAATAACTAGTATGCATTCTACGCAGAAGAATTTGATTCAAAAAAATCTCCCTCCTTTTGTAGTTTGCTTTTCTGAAAATGAACACATTAAACAACGTTAGCAGTTACAATTTACCACTCACTATGTGTCAGGCATGACATTACATATGTAAGTTTAGATAACACAATACTTTTTTTTTTTACTATAATATTTATCCTTCCTTATATTTTCAAACCTTTCCTTTGCTTTTCAGCAAAATTTGGTAAAAATGAAATTAAAAATTCCTTTCAATTTCAGGCTGTGGTGGTAGGAACTAGAAAAAGAATATTTACTGAGCGTCTATTATATGCTTGGCACATATTAGGCATGTTATAACCTCAAACTACCATTTGAAATAGGCATTATTTTCTCCTTTTACAAATGGAAACTTGATATTCAGAGAACTTAAAAGCAATTTCTCAAGTGTATAAAATAAAAAGCAGCTAAGGCCAGATAAAATCCATCACATGCTTGACTGGAAGGAAGTCTGTGCTTTTCTACATCATCCTTTTAGATGGTAGTAGGTCTTTAAACAACAAAGTCAATTAAAAATAAATTTGATTAACAAAAACATAACTGACAGAATAAACTATGTTTTAAACTTCATATACTAAATAATATATTTTACGAGTAAACCAAGATACAAAATATGTTTTTAACATTCAAAATAAAAAGAAAATGGTCTTTGATATTAAATTAGATTGTAATCTTGGCTCTGTGTGATCTTGGATAAATTGCTTAATATCTGAATCTCAATTTCTTCATTTGTAAGAAGATAATAGTTATTTTATATATTTATGTGGCAAAAACTAAAGATTAAGATGACACAGATAATAGTTATAGATCTTCACAAAGGTTGAGTCTTGCACCTCTAAAAGGGTGACCCCGAGGCTGTGAAGGATGCTAACAAATATACTGCAGATGTTACAATTTTTGCACATACTACTAAACAAAAAACCACGATTGCTTCCAATCCCTACCCAGTGCTTCAAAATTCCATAAACATTCTCTGTGTAAAATATCTGATATAAGTGAAAAATAGCTGGTATACATACAAAGAACAAAGACTAGTGGTTAGGGAGGGAGGTACAGGAACCCTAAAAAAGGAAAGATAACACCCGCAAAGCCAAAGTACCACCCATGCCTTGGGTAAGACTCCCAGATAACCTTAACAATTATGAATGCCTAATACCTATTGGACATAAGGATACTTTAGGCCTTATCAAGGGTACACTGCCAAGTCAGTTTATCCTTTGTCATATCTACATTGTTCTTACGTGTTCCTCAATCTTCCTCTGGAGTGGGAGAGTGGGTCTGCTTATAGGAACCATACAAAGGTTGTATTTGATATAGAATCCAGTAATGCTGTACTTCTAGATGTGGCATGAGCACACTGTTTTTTTGTTGTTCTTTTTTTTTTTTTTTTTTTACATGTCTATGCCTTTTACCTGTCTGATCTTAACAGATGAATTGTTACTCATCTTTCCAGATACAGCTCACATGTCAATTACTGGGGCCATTAGTACTTTTCAAGTTAGTTTTACCTACCCAATGTTTCTAGAGCACTTGGTACACCTTTACTTGCCTCACTGCAATGTAATTAATTCACTGAACACTTTTTTCTCATACTAGATGGTAACTTCCCTGAAGGTAATGATGGTATGTGTGTGTATATGTTTGAATTATGAATGTCCAAGCATCATTTTTCTGTTGATGTTACAAAACTCTACTTTGTTCAATATTTCAACCTGTCTAGAGAAGCAAGTAGAAAATTAATGTGCTTAAGAACACCAATTCTTCATCAGTAGGAAGAAAACCATGCACACCCACATGCTTTTAGATTATGTATTGAGCACATCAGTTTTAAAACTCTTAGTGCACTTTGCATTTTTGATCTGAAAGGAACTCCAGATTTTCCAATCCAAGCTTCCTAACAGATAACTGACAAGTCTAGGTTCATACAACCAATCAATAACTGAGCCAGCAGATTTGTGCAGATCATTCTCTTAATCTTACTGACCATACGGCTTTAATGATGTCAATAAACCCTTATTGGACCTTCATCCACTGACAGAAGTTACCATTCAGTTGTTTTGAAGAGAGGAATAGGGGAACTGAGGTTTGTATTTATGATACCTAAATATATATTATGGCTTACAAAAGGAAAAGGCCTCTATCCAAAGTTCTGTGGTCAAATTATATAGATTACCAATGCTTTGCATGTATTAAGTAACCCTGCTTATTATTTTTTTTTTATAGCAGTATGAGTTGTACTAACCTAGCTCTTTCACTGTATCTTCAGCAAAGGTAGCATGTATTTTACAGAAGATTAAAGATAGATGAAATAAGCAGCAAACTATAAAATCTAAGATGTTACTGTCAAGTTTCTAGTTTGGTTTGGGAAGTATAACATTAAAATAACCATTAAATAAAATATACACAGTTCATTGTCATTTTCATACCCATATTTTTGACACTTAACATTGTTAAAGGTCTATAAATTACATATATTTCAGCAAAAGCATTCAAATAGAAAATCATAATTTTAAGTTTCCAGTTGTTTTAGACACTGAAAAGGTAAATAGTGTAACTATAAGTGCTCTCAGAAGTATACTATTTTGGTATTATTTATCAAGGTATCTGTCTTTAAAGTTGAAAAAATGTTTTCCTGTTTTGTTAATTTAAGATTTCAATATAGAATTTAAACTAAAATATACTTTCAATTAAAATACATTTATTATTTATATATCTTTAATAGCATTCAATATGTTTAAATACTATTTTCACATGGTTTCAAAGTAGTGTGTTCATATTTGAAGTTGATGTTAAATACAGAACTGAAAATACTGAATTCTAAATACTGTTAAACTATTTAATAAATCCCAAATAAAGTAGCTAGTAATACAATATTTAAGTAAGCTTGGCTTCTGAAATTTCCTAATGGCTCTGAAAGAAATCAAAGTTTTGTCAGAATTCACTGGCTTTCCCTTTCTCTGTGGTATGCTCTGGACACCTGATACAATAAAGAGAACTAACTCCAAGGAGTAGATGCTGTTATGATGAGGAATGCTAGTGACCTCCAGTGTCTATTCTCTTTCCAGGCTCTTTAGTCCATTTTGCCCTTTTGGTTGAAAAACAAAAGAACTATGAAACACCAAAAATATGCTGTTTCTTAAAATCAATCTCAGACTAAATAAAAATGAAATGAATTTTTCATGTACGAATGTTGTATTTTTCAAACTGTGTGGTTCTACTAAATATTAATACATAACTTTTATTACTCTCAAAGAAGTATAGTAATAAATTACAAAAAAAATTGCAGTTACATGTTTTAGCAGTTCTGTCAGTTTTAGATATGATTTCTGTTAATTTAACAGAAATCATCTGTTATACTGTTGAAGTACCTACCCCTGCACAGCATGCAACTGTTAAAATGTAAATTGCCCAACTATTTTTAGCTGCTGCTGAAAAAATTCCTGTCTTTGGGAATAATGATTTGAGGCATTGTGTTCATTTTGTTTATCAAGCAGCCATTCAACCTCTAGTGGGCCCAAGTGCTTATACAAGCAAAAGCTTTTAAGAATGCCTGCAGCTGCAATCCAACCTTCCAGGTAGGCTGCAGGTTCAGAGCACAGCTGCCCTGGGCTGCATAAAACTCAGATCCATCTGGAACTGAGTTTCAAAGAGGATTTCAAATGCGAGTTTTCATGTATCACATGGAAGAGAAGGTGGGGGGTGGGGGTGGGGGTGAGGGGAAGAACATAGGAAAGAAGGCAAGCAAACAACCAAAAGATGATATCTCTACTTCAGCCTTAATAAAAAAAGGAAAAGCTCAGACCCATGCTGCTCCTTCTAGATTATTACTTGCCAAGCCGGATATTCCATTCAGTATATACTTCGATGAGCTGTGACTCATCCAGCAGCACCTGCGCCCATGTGTTAAGTACTGCCAAATAAAAGCCCAACATCCATTTACACAACAAAGAGATGTACCCTACAAGGCATGGGGCCTCAATCCAAAAGCCCCACTCCCCATTTGTTCTAAGCAAAAGGAGAGAAAAAATAATCTCCCTTCCTTGCACCAGGGATTTTTAAATTGTAGGTGAATTTATGATGTAGGTTCATTTACAAATATTTTTACTCTTTAAAAGAATAAAGTATATTTAATAGCACAAACACCCTACGGCATTAGATTATCATGGCCATTAATGATTGTTCACCAAACCTTTCCAACCTCCTTCACGAAAGCTCTTTATTCTCAAAGGGCACATTTTTGAGCAAAGAGGGATCAACAAACTAGTTGCTTGAAAGCTTTCCTGATGCTAGGATGAAGTTAGGAAAGGCTTAATGAAGGCTTTAAAATCCACAAGGGCTTCACAATGAACATCTGACTTGGTGATTTATGCATATTAATAACCCCAGTCCTACTGAGGCAAGCTGAGCTGAACATGTCCTCCGAATCTTAATGTCTTTAGCTCCACTGGGATTATTACAAATGTAAATTTCTAAGATTCTCAGCTATTAATCTCTGTCTGTCCTCCTGTTCAGCAACATAATGACTAATTAAACATCAAAAGACCTGTACAGGAGATCTTCTTTGACAGCTACCGGCCTAGTTCTCTTCCCAAGAGGGGAATTCAAATGACAGGGACATGGAGTAAAAGTGTAAGAGTAAGCTACAAATCATTGTAGGGAAATCTAAAAACCTAACATTAAATGAGGATTTATCTCAATCAATGATTCCTTTAAGCAATGAACAGTTACTACGTGAAGTGTGCTTACTGACACTAATAGAATACATCCTTATAGCCAGCAAATATGGACCGTTTAAAATCAGTTTATCACAAAGTGAAAAAAATGGTACTTACAGAAGAAGGCAAACCAGGAGGCACCTTTCTGACTTTCTTTGCTTGCAAAGGATCTGCACATGGAAAACAGTATATTTCGTTAGCATTTATATTAGAGCAGATCAGACTTTGAATGAACAGGAAATAATTTTCCTCCTACTGTCTTTCTTGTTTTCCAATTTTTAGGAGTAAACAAGTGAATATAGGGACGGGGGCCTCATTCCAACTGGTTCAAGTGCAAAACAAATTTTCCTAATGAAGTGATATATTCTGAAATAAATATCACTTGAGTTTGGGAAAATGACAGCAAACAAAGTAAGAAAGGAAATAACAAACCAATAAGCACACATGAGGAAAGAGAATTAACATTTTTTAAGTGCCTATTATGTGCTAGGCTCCACACTAGGCACTTTACATCATTTATCTCACTTTAATTTGCAGAAGGGCATTTGGTACAACAGGTCATTTTCATAATATGACTCCTTAACAGAGACACAAATTTAGTGATCACATTGAGAAGTTGGTTTAAAAGCATACTAAACAGGCTAAAAGCTAATGCTATGCTATCCTTATTATGTTAAAAATTTGAAATAAAATTTAATAAATGAAAAATTAAGGTTATAATAATGTCAGAGATATGCTACATAAACTATTAACTTTATAAACTACTGTCATATATAATGCCATCCAGTACTCTTTAAGAGCATTCACCTTAATTTGTGGTTACTACTGCAACTTCAGCACTACTTACTGAGCAATTTATCCTTGGATATTTATGTTTATTTCCAAGAAATAATTACATCAAGTATTTTATGTTTCTAAGACATAAATGATTTATTAGTATGAGAATATGAGTATTTTCATATGCCCAACCAGCTCACTTGGTATTTTAATTTTATTTATCTGTAAAATTTTAAATTTTAAACTTGTCCTTATTTATCATTTTTAAAAAAGGTGATAAGTACAACTTTCCAGTATTTCACAAATAATGGATCAAATTCAGGATTTTTCAGAGGGGTTCACTATTAAGATGAGAGAACACGTAACAAGTCTGCTGTAAAGTACAGTGTTTTTTGAAAACTGTAAATATGGGAATTAAACTAGTATGGTATTTTCCTGGGTCATAAATGATATGACACAATAAGACATGAAGTTGTTTAAAAAAGAATGAAACCCATTTAAATTGAGAGTGGGAATCTTTGCAGTAAATATCCCAGGAGGGTACAAAGCTAACAAAGCAACTTCATAGGTAGTATGTGGAAAATTTTATACAATCAAAAAGAGAAAAAGCATTCATTAGCATCTAAGTCACTACCCCAACGGGCAGCCTAAATATCCTTGAACAAAAATGCCAAAGATAAACAACATCTGGCACACTCTATATTTATGAAACTTACAAAATTTTTGTTCTTTGTGAAGCTTTTCTAGAACCCAAATCACAACAGCATTCCTTGAGAAAAAGTCACACTCTATTTCAAGACAGTCAAATGAACTGTGCCTATTAGTCTGGAGCCCATCACTCTATTATATGTTAATTACTAGTAAACGATGCTGCTATTTAGGACAGTTTTCCCCTGCCAGCTAAATAGGAAATTTTCTTTCACCATTAGCTGCTACTATACAACTGCATACATAATGTCAAAGTAAGCTATTTATTTATTTGTTTGTTTGTTTGTTTGTTTATTTCTTCCCCACTCTTTAATACCCCGACCCCCACTTCCACCCCTGACCAACAAGATGTTGCCATTTCCCCTTCATGAACTGGGTCTCTGAAGGCGAGGCATCTCCTCCCATGTGCTCACAGCACGCACCAGGGGCCTGGTGCACCCAGGGTATGGTCCATGGCTCCACCTGGGGCGCGAACCTAGAACCTTCTGTATGTAAAGCAGACGTGCTAACTACTACACTATGGAGCCACCCCCCATAATGTCAAATTTAAAATCATGAATTTGGAATTCACAGTTCACTTTTGGGAGGATGAAAAGTATAATAGTTAAGAGAGTAAGCTGTTTGGATTTGAATTTCAGCTTCATCATACAGCAGCTATGAGCCTGGGCAAGTCACCTCTTTGAGCTTCAGCTACCTAAGGTGGAAAAAGGGGATAACACCTCCTGGAGTGATAAAGATAATACATGAAAGATGCTCAAGGAAGTGCCTACAGAGAGTGACACTTAATAAATTTTAGCCATTATTATTAGGCTTATATTAAAACCTGGCAAAATGATTATAAATTGGATAGATATTGTTTTGCAGAATGCTGACTGCTTAAAGCATCTAAATAACTTGAGAAGATGCTCAGATTGGTATAGATGATCTCTGAGGTCCTTTCAGCTCTAAGCTTTTATGAATAACTGCAATGCCAACAAAGAGTGGCTAAGACTGAGAAATAACAATAAAGAATAGAATAATAATCCACTAAATGATATCCACACAGGACATGAGTGGGCCTCCCTGGATACCAAGCCTTGGCTAATAAGTTACTTAGCTTCCTGGGTCTTGGTTCCTCATTTGTAACATGAGTTTACTATATAGAGTTTTTGTAAAGACGTAGTACGTACAGCACAGTACCTGGCATGGAAGAGACAATGAACAGTATCTAACATCATCATAATCAAAATAAAAATGAGTGACATTAATTTCTGGAAAGTTTGAGGTTTTACGAAATCTACCCCTGACCCAGTTATTTCAATAGTTCATTTTCTTCCTGAACTTTTAGTAATAGTACACTGGTCTACAGTACTGCTTTTTGTCACAATATATACTCATATAACATACGAACAAAATATTTTCTAAAATATTAACATGTCTAGACTCAAATGAATGCTCCTATCTTGACTAACTCGTTTAGAGGGAAGCAAAAGGAGAGACAGAGAAGAGACACTTTACAATTTATCATTTTTTAAATAACAAAAAGTTTACTAGCTTACACCATCTGGGCTCATTCTAACGGTACATATACTAAATCACCCATAATACTGAGAGGCAGGCACATCTAATGAGAGTTCTCTGCTGAACAGGATAATTCACCATTGTGCACTTTGTCATCCTCAAGCATATTCTAGACCCAGAAACTAGGGATATTTCACCAAAATATGTTTGACAGAATAGATATATAAATTGGAGGCAGTCGACAAATATTTGTGGAATGAATATATTTTCTTTTGGTGGATTTATTTTAGAAGCTGGCCTATTCTTAATATAAACATGCTTTACAACTTCAATTTTCCTGTATAAAAGATTCTTTGGTAGGAATCACCACAAATTCCCACATTTAAACAGTGCCTGGATAAGGTGTGAGAGTACACCTGAAACTTACACTAAGTAGCAACACAAAATAGGCTAACCTGGTTAGGCGACATGTAAAAGAAATGAGGGCTGAATGCTTAACAGGTGCTGAGTTTCCTTTCGAGGTGATATTTTGGAACTAGACAGAGATGATGGTTGCACAGCATTGTGAATATACTAAATATCACTGAATTGTATACTTTAATATGATTAATTTTGTTATATTAATTTTACATCAATTTTTTTAAAAGTGGGGAGTAGAAACAATTAATATGCAAAGAACAGTGGACATGGAGTCAAAAAATCTTAAATTTTATCCTGTGTAAACCACCCACTAATTTTATAAATATGTCCTCTTTTGAGCTTCAGTTTTATGTTAAATCTAGTATTATATCCACTTCAGGGTTGTTGTACTGATGAGATGAGAATGTACATAAAACCACTTTATAAACTGTTCAGCATTTTATCCATTTTAGTAAAAAAAAAGGTGTTAATATGAGCATATAACATTTTTTAAGAGGAAAAACTAGTCCTATTTTTAAGTCCTGTTTTTCCCTATTTAGTTCTTACTCTGATGACCAAACAAGAGTATTAAATTGATTGTTTAGTAAATTGTAGGGAGCTAAAGCTCCCCAAATTCAAAAGAGTGGATTATCTCGGGAGGCCTGCTTGCATAAAAAAGAAAAAGGCTGGTTCTGTGGAATTCCAGGAAGAAGATTAAGAATAGTTGAAGGGAGTGTCGAAGGGAGTGTCGAAGGGAGTGTCGATTGTATCTCGATCTTATTATGTTATTTTGGGATATACAAAGGAACAAATTATGTATAAAAGGAGCATAAGAAATAAACTTGGAGAGACAGTTGTGAGATCTGTTCTCCCTCCTGCACCCTGTCTGTCTTCTCTTTTTTCTCAGTCCCCGCTCCCCCATTCAGGTACCTGGTTTGACTTGGTCGGCTGGTTTCCGACAGTAAATACCTGATATATTATTTTATGCAAATAAGCCCCAATATCAACATGATATCCAATAAACCAAATTTCTTCTAATTAAAAGTACAGCCAGAAGAAGAGACTAAAGGTAGGAGAGAAACATTTGTAGGATGGGATTTGTCACGTGATACACTTACCAAGTGCTGCAGAGTCATGGAGTGGTCTTCTCCTGGAACTTGTGGCAGAGAATGAGTAGTATGGTGTCCCAGGTTTTCCTGAAGAAGACAGCTGTGCTGGGCTTCCAAGCCCTAGATCTTGTCTCAGGAGGCTAGACTATAAAACAAGGCCAAGGAAACAAGTTATCTTCCCACTGATAATGATCTAAACCTGAAAATTTCATCACTTCTGAATTATTTATAGTACCTTCGAAAATGCTTTGCATTTAGGAAGCATTTCAATAAGTACTTTTTTGAGTTCTATCATCATACCACTGGTTTAAGCCTATATTTTCTTTTGCTCCATCTTTATGTTGCTTGCTTTCTAGTAATTATGCAGATCTGTACAAACTAAAGGTTGAAAGACACTTTAGTCACTTGGAGTTCCATTCTTTAATAATCATGAGTATTTCTGAAAAACAGCCACCTAGTCTTTGCTTGACTGCTTTCATGACCACATGAGGCATTCAATTCTGCTCTTTTTCTTTTCCTTTTTGGATAGCTCTCATTGTTTGAAGAGCGCCAATATTTTTAAGACTAGTCATTCCTGTTTTCTTCAATTGTGTCTCATGACATGAGTTTGAATGTCCTCCTCAACATCCCTGACACAAATCTTTGAATTTATTTTCAGTTTATCAAAGTCTCTTGTAAAATGGAATAGAGGTCAATGCACCAGATTATACAAAGTAGTTTTCAAGACTACATTTAAACAATGCATTTGTGCTTGCTCACATTGAGAAGTTAAGAGTGATCATACTCTGTTACTCTTTATTGCATATGCTGCAATTAAGTCATGTTCCTCCAATGGTATCCTTGTCCAGTTTGTGTTTTTTGGTCCCGAGTACAAGACTTAACGTTTATCTCTGACAAAATTCATCTTGTTATATTTGATTCATAATAATCATCCATTCCTGTCTTTTTTAGATTATGAGTCTGTCAACCAATGCATTTGCTAGCCTTCTAGTATACAGGCATAAAAAATGTGATAAAAAAATCAGGATGACAGGCTGAGGAGAGAAACCTAAAGCATGCTACAGTGACATCATGAGAATGTGTCAGTGCTTCACTGAAATTCAGAGATTCAGCAGCCCTGACCCGCTAACCCAGTGATGCTATTATAAAACAATGAAATTAATTTGCCAGAATTTGGTTCCAAGCTTTTTAGTAGGTGATGGAAAAAGACCTCAACTGGGAAGGGTATTGGATATACTTGAGAGGATGCTCTCAAGTGAAAAGAGCTGATTCCTCTGATATGTTTACTATCCTTCTATGACATTTTAATAGCTCTTACTGCTATCACCATACCTTTAGTAGTTGTTCTTTCAGCCACTGAGTATCATGAAAGTACTAAGAAATAAAACTCAGCTCTGGTCAGAAAGAATCAGTAGACCTTTATAACAGCAGTCATGGTAGCCTTGGCCCTGCCTCCATTCTGATAATCAAAAAAAATTCTTATTTTAGTTTATCATACTACTTAATGAGGCTTAAATAATTTTTAGGTTTCAGCTTAAAAACACTGAGGTGAAATTCACATAACACAAAATTAACCATTTAAAAGTTTCCAATAAATGACATTTAGTATATTCACAACATTGTACAACTATCACGACCTAGTTCCAAAATATTTTCATCACCTCGAAAGAAAACCCCATACTCATTAAAGTCACTTCTACTTCTCCCCTCCTTTAGCCTCTGGCAATCACTAATCTGCTTCTGCCTCTATGGCTTTACCTATTCTGAATACTTCATAAAAATGGAATCATAAAATATGTGATATTTTGTGTCTGCCTACTTTCACTTATCATAATGTTTTCGAAGCTCATGTTGTAGCATATGTCAATACTTCATTCCTTTTTAGGGCTGAATAATATTCCATTATGTGGACACACTACAGTTTGTTTATCCATTCATTCATTGATGGGGCATTTTGATTGTCTCCAGCTTTGGACTACTATGAATACTGTTGCTATGAACATTCGTATACAAGTATTTGGATACCTGTTTTCAATTCTTTTAGGTATATACTTTGGAGTAGAATTGCTGGGTCAAGTGGTAATTTTATTTTTAACCTTTTGAGAAACTGCAAAACTGTTTTCCACAGTGGCTGCACCGATTTTACATTCTCACCAGCGATGTATGAGGGTTCTAACTTCTGTATGTCATTGCTAATGCTTGTCACTTAAAAAAAAAATTATAGCCATCCTCATGGGTGTGAAGTGGTACCTTATTGTGGCATTTTTCTGCATTTCTCTAATGACTAATGATATCGAACATCTCTTCATGGGCTTGATGGCCCTTTGTATGTCTTCTTTGGAAAAACGTCTATTCAAGTCTTTTGCCCATTTTCAAATTGGGTTGTCTTTCTGCTGTGTATTGTAGAGTTCTTGTATGTTATGCTTTGAATACTAGAACCTTATGAGACATATGATTTGCAAATATTTTCTCTCATTTGTAGGTTGTCTCTTCACTTCTTGATGCCTTTTCATGCCCCAAAGTTTTTAATTTTGATGAAGTCTAATTTTTATATTTTTCTTTTGTTCCTCATGCTTTTGCATATCTTAGAATTCATTGCCAAATCCAAGGTAATGAAGATTTACCCCAACATTTTCTTTTAAGAGTTTATAGTTTTTGTTCTTTACGTAGATCACCAATCCCCTTTGAATACATATGGTATGAGGTAGGGGTCCAACTTCATTCTTTTGTATGGTGATACCTCAGTTGTCCTAACATGGTTTGTTTATTTAGTGGTCTTGGCATTGGAATCTTTGTTGAAAATCAGTTGGTCAGAGATATTCAGGTTTATGTCTGAACTCTCAATTCTATCCAATTGGTCTATATGTTTACTTTATGCCAGTTCCATACTATTTTGATTACTGTAGCTTTGTAGTAAGTTTTGAAATTGGAAAGTATGAGTATTCCAACTTTATTCTTTTCCAGTATTGTTCTGTCTCTTTGGGGTTCCTTGAAAATACATATAAATTTGAGGATCAGGTTTTCCAATTCTGCCAAAAAAAAAAAAAGCCACTGGAATTTCGACAGAGATTACACTAAATCTGTAGATTGATTTGGGGAGTACTGCCATCTTAACGACATTGAGTTTTCCAATCAATGAACACTGAATAGTTTTCCATTTATACAGGTCTTTAAGTTCTTTTGACAGTGCTTTGTAGTTTCCTGTGTATAAGTCTTATACCTTGTAGTTAAATTTATCAATAGGTATTTTATCCGTCTTGGTGCTATTGTAAATGAAGTTGTTTTCTTAACTTTATTTTTGGTCTGTTCATTATTAATGTATAAAAATATAACTAATTTTTGTGTTGATCTTGAATATTATAATGTTGCTAAATTCATTTATTAGCTCTAATAGTTTTATTGTGGATTTCCTATATATGAAACTGTATCATCTGCAAACAGGGTTAGTTTTACTTCTTCTTTTCCATTTTGGATGCTTTTTATTTCATTTTGTTGTCTAAGTGTCTGCTTAAAACTTCCAGTAAAATGTTTAATGTAACTGCTGAAGGTAGACAGTCTTGTCTTGTTCTTGATCTTAAGGGGAAAGGCTTTCATGATTTTACCACTGAGCATGATATTAGTTGTGGGTTTTCATAAATGACATTTATCAAGTTGAGAAAGTTCCCTCCTGTTACTAATTTGTTAAGTGTTATCATAAAAAAGTATTGGATTTCTTCAAACGCTTTTTCTGCAGAGATGATCACGTGATCCCTCCATTCTATTAATGAATTATAATGGCTGATTCTCATGTTGAACTACCCTTGCATTCCTGAGGTAAAACCCACCTGGTCATGGTGTATAATCCTTTTAATATACTGCTGGATTTAGGTTGCTAGTATTTTGTAGAATATTTTTACATTAATTTACAAAAAGGATATTGTTCTGTAGTTTCCCTTTTCCTGTGATATCTCTGTCTTTCTATCAGGGTAATACTCGCATACATTACACTAAAATTTCCATTGTCACACATGTTTTATATTTGTCTTTCTTTTTTGACCATGCTAGGCATATTCAAAATTCTTCAAACAGTGATCAGAATATGGCTCTTACTATGCTAGATGGAACATATTATTACCACATTTTTGATGGCAGAGGTCATGTAACTTGAAATTTTCTTTTAAACATTAGTCTTTTAGGATGTTCCCTGTTCATTGCAAAACTGACTGTCAAGATACCATGTTTTGAGGCACCTGCTATATTTATTACTTTATCTGCTTTTCTTCATGTAGAAGGCACATATGAAACTGGTCATTGTACACATATAAACAAATATATGAGAGGAACTGAGCATTCATGTCTCTTAACAGTGCTCCTTACGACATTTCCTTGGCATATAAATTCTAATGGGTATATAACATGATAATTTATACTTGGAGTCAACAAACCATGGTCTGCAGGTCAAATTGGGCCTGTTTTTGAAAATATTTTTATTGGAAGATAGTCTCGCCCATTGATTTATGTATTAGCTATGGGTGTTTTCATGCTACAATAGAAGAGTTGAGTAGTTGCAAAAAAGAATGTAAGGTCTCTGCAAAGCCTAAAATATTTACTACTTGGCTCTTTTAAGAAATGTTTATGAATCCCTTATGTAATACTTTAGTGGAAGAACAAAGGACTGAATTTTGATGATGGTGAAGAAGTGTGTCTGCTTAAGTTATAAGATAAACTTTCAGATGAATAAAATGTAGCCGGCACATTATTTCTTCAAAGAAGTCAAATAATAGTCATAATAAAGACTAATAGAGACATCAAATAATCTAAATTGTGAACAGGAAAGCACATTTCTTATATTTCTAAAAGTAGATAAATATTTACAAAAACTTTGATGTCCTGGAAACAGTATGGGCTTTGGAGTAACTACCCTGAGTTCAAATCCTGATTGTATGCTTCTGGGCAAATTATCTAACATTAATGTGTCTGTTTCCTTTTTTATAAATGGGTATATTACTAATTAGCTCACAGCACTGCTGGGAGAAGTAAATAAGGCTTAAGTAAAAGTGAGTATAACTTAGGCCCTAGAAAACAAAACAAAAAAACCCTCAATTTCATTTTTTCTTTTCCCATAGATGACCACATTCTAAGTATCACAGAAGAATGAAAATAAGATGAATGTCATTTTAAATTCTGTTTCCTGGGCACAAAATCTTTGTCCTAAGTAAGGAGACCTTGTGTGCACTGAATCAAAGCTGGTTAAGTTACAACTCCCAATGACTACAATATAGGCTCTTTCCGCTCAATACACCAAAACTAGAAATAGGAAAGAGAATATAGTCTCCTAGAGAGAGGGTTGACAGTTAGAGGCTAAATCCAAAGAGTAGTGTGGCAGATTCAAACTGTTTCAATCTAAATCAAGAATAAATTGAAAAATGCCAACTTATTCCTTAAAATGACTCAGCAAGTGTATATTTGTGTGTATAAATCCACATATATAGCACACAAACATATAAACACATACTGAGTCAAAGAAAAGGAATTTATGTACAAATGTGGTAAAATGTTAATGAAACTTAGTTAATGAACACACGGATGCTCACTGTACTATCCTTATACCTCTTCCACGGATTTGTAATTTTTCAAAATAAAAAGTTGGAGAAACGCAGAATAAATATCAAGGACCCACTAGTACACTTTCAAATGTATTATCTCAGTTAATGTTTACGGCAATCTCAATTATTATATGGATTTTATCTTATGCAGACAGCAAGTAGTAGAACCCTAATTTGAATCTAGGTCTGTTTCAGAGGCTCTTTCCGCTCAATACACCAAAACTTTTACAATAGTCTAGGAACCCAATTATCATTTATAAGCTTGTTAACTAACTGTACATGAATTTGTGGATTATAATCCTAAAGCTGAGTTACCCATAGGACACATACTGCTAGATTTTGAACATATGCATAAGAACAACAAGATTTTTTAGGGAAAAAAGTTTACTTGTTACCAATTTTAATGTTGCTGAAAGTTTTCCTTAATATAAACAAATGTGGAGATGTGGTTAGGAAATATCTTGTCTTCTTTCCATAGTGAATGTTAATGTAGAAAAAATGCAGAAGCTGTTCTTCATTCAGCTGTCCCAATAAATAACCATTCCTCCCTATTTTATTCATATAATGAGCTATAGATTAGGCAAAGTAAAAGGAATTGTTTCTTTTTGAGAACACAAGATGATATTTTTATCCTGTTAACTAAAATAAACCATTCAGTCCTATTAGAAATGCAAAAGGAGTTTAACACAAGGTTTTCTCCACAAAGACTTGATATTCTAGGAAATAATAGTCATGAAACTAATGGAGAATACGACTAAAAAATCAAGGGCTAAACTATATAAGCCTAACATTTTGATATTCTACCACTAACAAATTCATATATTTTTCCTTTGTTTGATTCTTCAAACATTTTGGTAACACTAAAGCACACATAATATACTAATTTCTTCCTTAAAATAAAATTACATAGCTCACATTATTGATTTTTCTGCCTGCATAAAACAAATGAGAAACATTATTGATTACCACTGATCTTGTCCTGGAGGTATCTCAGGCAGAAAGAATAAAAAAGCATCCCAGAGGATACAGAACTAGGCAAAGCAGTTTTATTCTGGCTGTCTTATTCAAGGCAAAATTAGAATTCTGAAACATAGCACTACATTTCTTATCACATGCTTAGAAAAGAATCTTTTTTTATAGTCATCAAAAAGCTCATCTGTGAAAAATATATCTAATTACTGAAGAATAATCAATGAAGGGTTATCCCTAAAACACTAATATAGCCAAGATTATTGTAATAAAATCGACAGCAAGTAAGTTTTATTTTGAATTACATATGACAAACTTCTAGCCAGTAAATAAAAATTCCCATTTCTTTATAAGGAACTTTAGTAGACTATGTGATAATTTTAAGTTCTCTTTCCCTCTTCATGTGCTTGAAAATTCCTGACTCTAAAATGTGAACTTGAAAAGGCTATTCAGTATAAGCCGTCATGGTGATATTGATCAAAAAGTAAAGGAGAGAAATAAAGCAGTGGGCCAACATCATTGGCCAACATCATTTATTAATGCAACTTCTTAAATATATTGGAAGGTATTGTAAATGTGATTTAATAGGAACACAGAACATCTTACATAAAAATGGTGCTGCTCGATAGCCAGGAGGATTCAGAATTACACTGTAATCTGGATATTCTTTACCCTTAAAAGGGAAAGTGTTTGAAATCTTGATAAACATAGGCTGCATCCTATGAACTGCTTTTTACCATTAAATGGCTTAGCCCATACACTGTACTACATGTACTTTGATATCCATAAGTTAAGATAAATATAAATCTAATTAACCCTATGTCAAAATTATTAGCCTCATTTTATGATTAGAAATTTAAAGTACTAACTAATCACTAATTTGTTTTCTAGAAAAATAAGATGGAGAGTACCTAAACGGTATAGTCACATATCTCAAAACATTTAAAATATTTAATATGGACTGATGGAACCTCGGCTCTGTGTATATTCTACAGAACTCCTTAATTTCATGCCTATATTACACCCCTGAAGTGGTATGTAGTTTTACTACATAAAAGCAAGCAGTTGTTCTCAGATTTATCTTTTTGAGATGAGAATGTACTAATTAAAGAGAAAGGTATAAAACACAATCATGATAGAGTACATAAACTGTTATACTGTAGCATGTTTGTCACTGAAAGATGAAGAAACAAAATTGTTCTAAAAGCAAAATTTAGGAAAAAATAGTATTATCATATTTGCAATTATTCTTTTAATTTAGAGACATCATAGTACATTTTATCCCTAAGTCCACTTGAAGTTTCAGAGACTATGACAGGGGAACTGAAGAGTGACAAAGAAGCCTCTCATCCCAAGTCACAATAAAAAATCTCAGAGAGTGAAGGGGGAACTCACGGCAAAATATAAATGTTAGGCTTTAATAATGTATCAGTTTTCTGTTAATTTTCTACAAATAATTAAAAACAGACTAATAAATTCTGAATTTGGAAAACACTGACATTTATGAAATAATTGTTTTATCATGCAAATTAATTTACATTGAAATTCCAGGGATATGTTAGCAATTATCAGCTCGTTGTTAAAGAGTTCTATCCTGAGAATCTCATTAGATAGTGATGTAAAGTACAGTTGTTATCATTCTGAGAACAAAGGGATCTTGAATGAGTAATCAATAGCAACTGGCAGAAAATGAGACATTAATTATGATCCTCTCTAGTGTTTTGTCTAAGACAAGATTTCATTAAATGCTTTGTGCAACCTGAATAGTTTCAAGTCATTACCAACACGTTGGACAAGATATTAATTTGTGTGTGTGTGGCGGGGGGGTGGGGGGTAGTGGTGGTGTATGTGTGTGTGTGTGAAGAAATGGAGATGTACAGAGAAACAAAGTGAAAGAAAACCTGAGATGCTTCTATTCCTTTCCCAGGTCAATAAAACACACCAACCACCACTAGCCAACTGTTATGCTCATTCTTTTACAAGTCTCAAATCTTATAATCTCAACATGGTCTCTTGAAAATTTAATGATCATTTTCTATACTTAAAAGTGTCATGCAGGTTTGAGAAGATAATGACAATCATCCATCAAATGTTTCCTGCCAACGCAATCAGCCCAATCTTTCTGGCTTAAAAAGAAAAAAAAGAAACTATCTATGTACTATTAAATTACTAAAACATGGTAATCTTAGCAGTTTGTTTCCAAATCTTTATCAGCAACAGAGGGAAATTTTACCATTTGATACTTCCTTTTCATTAATTTTTTTCTCTGAACTTTTCTCCTGAATCCTGTACCAGCCAATGAAAAGATACTATGTAGAGATATTTGGGACGTAGATAAATAAAAGGAAGATGTCTTGGAAATTAAAAAAAAAAAAACTCAAAAACTATGAGGACAACAAGCTAACAGCCATTTTAATATATCCAGTATTTAAATAATGGAAAATATGCAATAAAAATAACTTTTAGTATTTTATTGCCTTCCATAAAGAGAGTCCTATTTCCAAAAATGGTTATAAGGGATTTCTAAAAGGCAGACTCTCATGAGGTTAGTAAGGGGCACACTCTAAGTATGTTTCCTCCTAAGTCAGTTTTTCGAATGTCTGAATTTAGAAACTTCCTTGTTAAATAGGGCCCTCGGAAAGTCATCTGCAAAGCTACTAGCATGCCTTTGAGCCATTTCTTTTATGAATACAAAGAAGCCAACTATGTGAGGTGCTTAACATTAAAAAGATAGGAGATAAAGAAATGCCATTTCCCTTTTGCCTTTGTGGAGATGGTGGTATATAGTCCTAAGATTTTCAGCAGAGGTTCTAATACTTTGAAGCCACTCCCTTTCCCTAGTAGATGCTAGTGTTCACAGCTATTAAATGAGTACCCCCTCTTCCCAATGCCTTTCATTTTCAAGAATACAATTAAGAGTAACACAAAATCAAAGACAGTAGTAGGCATATAGTTAGGCATACAATACATTTTGAACATTCTATACTGGACATCTTTAAAAAAATAAACTTTTTGTTTTGAAATTCTCAAATATAAACAAAAGTAGAATAAAAAAACAGCACGACAAAACTTCAAGTACTTTTCACCCAGTTTCAACAAATGTCAGCATTCTGCTGCTCCTGCTTCCTTTATTTTGCTATCTCTCAGCTCATTACATGCCCCTCCTCCGCAACTGACAACAATTAATTATCATGTAATATCCAGTCTGTAGTCAACCTCTTTTTTCATTCCCACCTCCCAAAGATGGTGTCTAACCTCCAGTCATGATTTAATAGACTCTTTTCTCCTGAAATAAGTTTTCAAAAGAATTAACTGACTTTTGAAAACAATGTTCCCAAAGAACACTAAGAACCAAAAAAAGTATATAATTAGCAAATTTTATGGAGAGTAAGGAAACAAAGAAACAATGAAGTTTTTTCCCTGCCACAGTAACCCCTGCATAATCTCTCTCCTGCCTTTCAACAGAAGCAAGAAATTAAATTGCCTTCTACCTGATACTCCCATGAGACTTTCCTCCCAACAAAAAGTTTATTTTACCTATGTTCCAAACAACTCACAAATCCCAGAAGTTTACTCTGTAGGCAGCTGATGGTTTATTCTTCTTGCTAATGCACTCTCTTTCCTAGATCACAGGACTCAGATTCAAACATTCTCTGACTGCCTACTGTGTGCCAGCCATTGTGCATGACCCTTTCACATGCTACTTCATGAATGAATCATCTCTTGGCTAGCTTTGATAATGATCCAGTATAAAACTTTTAAGTCTTCTTAATATTCCTGACTCTAATAATCCTCTATTCATTATCCAATAATCTACTCCAAAAAGATGCTATCAGTACTGGGAACCACTTGACATCTGAAAATTTTAAGCCCAACATTCAACTCTGACATAATTTTTCTTTACAGCACCATCACCCCCTTAATACTTTTTGCACTTGCTCTTTCGCCTCAAGACATCCAATTATCTTGACCTTTTCTTTTCCAGTCTCAAAGTTAAATCATGGCTTCATTTTCTTCCTTCAAAAACTACACCTTGTAGTAACCATTATTTCATCACTATCTCAATTCTCCTATCCCTACTCCTCTTATGAGAAATGAAACCTTGAATCAATTATATAATCCCTGAAGCTTCAGGTTCCTCAACTGTTAAATAGGAGGAATAACAGTAATAGCAATAGCAGCAACTACAACAACGCTTTTTTCATAGCATTGCAAGGACCAAATGAAATGTTTGTAAGATGTTTAGCACGATGCGTGGTACTACTGTCTGACATATACCCATTACGTATTATTATATTATCATTAACCTACCTAATTGGCCTGAAAACTTGATCACTATATCAATCCAAATATTTGCTGTCTATGCTTCTACATTTAGTTTGCTGAGTACTACTGGAGTAAAAATTAAAACACATATAAAACCATATAGGTTAATGTTAACAGTAATTTCTAGTCTCCAATCTCAGATGGATCATCAGCATCTCTTTGAAAGCATTCTGTCACTTGAGAGCTCATGAAATTAGAAGAACATTTTAAGGTCTTTTATTTCAATCAAACAACGGCTGCTCTAATCCCTCTATTATAAAAATCCCAGTAGTGAATGCTTAGCCTCTGCTTGAACACATCCAGTCAGAGGAAAGTCACTATCTACCATGGCTGAATATTCCATTTTCTGAGAACATTCTTATATTAAGTTAAAATCAGGATTGCTTAACTCTTACCCATTGTCCAAAGTTTTAACCTTTGTTACAGAACAAGCCAAATTACGCTTCAAATAATTTGAAGATGCTTCTCATATTACTGGAGTCCTCTCTTTTTAAAATTAAACAGCCTTCAGTCCTTCGATCATTTACCATGTGCTAGAATTGCAAGTTATTTTACTATTTATTTGTGAGTTCTTTGAATGAGTTTTAGTTTACTTATGCCCGTTTTGAAATTCATTTGGTATACAGTATCAACTTCTTATTCTAAATATTATGTTTATAATAATTCAGCCTAAGGCTAAAAGTCCCTACTATCAGGTTTGCTGTTGTGTAAAGAAATATCCAAATTGCTCTTTAAAAACAACTAACTTTAATCTTCTTGGAAAAACAGCAGGGCAGTATATGACTGGCTCCATATGAAAGCCTTTGATTCTCTTGTCAGAAACACATATCTATATAGGAAAAAACTATGCTTCAATGGAAAATTCTGCATTACCTAGAGTATGGTCTGTTCTGTAAAGGATCAGAGAGAAAACGTTCCAAGCTCTGTGAGGCATAATTACTCAACTCCATCTCTGTAGCAAGAAAGGAGCCGTAGCCAAAATGTCAATGAATGGACATGGTTATTTTCTAATAAAACCATTTACCAAAACAAAAAAAGGAAAGGAGAGGGGATATTTGGTTGGCAGCCATAGTTTGCTGACCTCTGGAGTCTAGAGCACATCATTTCAGGTATCTGATTCTCATTCTATGGGAGCTATTTTGCAACCACACAAATTATAATTAATTGTTAGCAATGCAAAATAATCCTTATCGATAGACTTGTAAAAAATTTTGTGAAGGGATGAACCACCCTCCCCCACTCTCAATACCTCCCCCACCCTACTCCAAAGGAAGAAGTTTTGTCTCCATTTGAACATTAATTTCCATAATTCTGATCTATGACTATGTCTGTTTTTAGATTTTCCTTTGAAGTGGTTCTAATATCTTACAAATTTCTTCACTGATAAAATCTATATACATGTTCATTTTTATATCTGTAGGAAAGCCATAATTTTACCCATCTAAAACAATTATCTTTTAACACTCATAATGTGCTGCTGTTATATGACAACTAAGATAACATCCCATCCCACTGTTCTTCATATGTGGCCTACAACGATAACATCTCAAATAGTTTTCTTGTCTCCGATTTATAAATTCTCTTGTATGTCCTGAACCAGAGCTTAACTGCTAATAAACACTTGTATTTTTTGTCATGCCACACAGCGTGTCCAACCCCAAACCCTTTGGTAGGATAAAATACAAACTCTTTGGTTAGGCATTCAAGCATCGTCCTTACAATTTGAATATCTCACACTGTTTCCCTAATAAATATTTCATTCAAGCCAAATTAAACTGCTACTATTCTTAGAATAAACATTCACTTAACTTTCATTTAAAATACACTCATTAAAAGGTGTTCACTGATACCTTCTATTTGTCAGGCACACAACTAGATACCTGTGAAATATAACAAACAAATAGCCAGTGACCCTGCCTTCACAAGTTTATAGTTTTGGTGAAAGAAAATCAAGGAAGCAGCTACAAAGTGTGTTGAATATTACTGCCTCTATTTCATTAGTCATATGCTCTCTTTCTTCAAGATATCCTCCTCCCTACTCCTGTTATTTTACCGATTCTCTAAGATCCTGGAGTTCTATACTTTTTTTGCAAAATCTCAAAATCACATTAATTTATTTTTCTCTCTTCTGAGTTCTAACATATCTGTGCTAGTTACCTGAGATTTACTATGGATCATTTTATCATTTTAGTTAATTTTAGGTGTGTACATGGCTGGTCTCCCCCAACTTGAATGTACGTTTCTTGAGGACTGATATTCTTTTATTTTGTTGCTTGGTCCAGTTCCTTATACACGATAAAACAAACAAATATATATTGATTCGATTCTTTATTTGTTAAGCAAATCCTGTAATGCCTTAAGATGTTTCCCTTGCATTTTTCACCTAATAAGAAAGAAGCATGAAAGAAAAGATGAAACATTTAAATTGTAAGAGAATTTGGTCTTCTTAAAATGAAAGTTGCAACATTATCTTTGTGACTTTGAAATACCATAGTTATTAAGGGCACCATAGTCCTTAGGGAAAAAGAGATTCTTTTTATTACAAATGAACACTAAAATTGCCAAAATTTGGCCAATAATATGTAAAATATAACAAAACACTACATTGTGAGATACGGAGCTGTAAAATTAGTCCTATGAAACAGTGCAAAAATCTCCTATTATTTGATTCAAAGTGGGTTTGAAATAAAACAAATCATCTCAAATACTTCTTAGGACATTTATTTTAAATCTACAGAAATTTGTAAAAGAATCACCTCAAATCAAACTACATTAAACAATTAGGGTTACTGAAATCATTTAAAGTGCTTTAAAATTTCTGTCTTACCAACTTAAAAAGTAAAAGCAGTGATGCAGTTCAGGATATACCACCCCAAAATATGATACATTGGCCTAATGAATATATTAAACTGAGGATTTTGAGAAACCCACAGAAGCAGGAGGTGATTCTAGTCGTCCCATTCCCCCAGTCCTTCTTCCCTGAAACAGGCCACAACACCTTCAATGTTGAGAGGTGCCCTTCCTATACCTGGAGGAAAGGAATATCCTTATCTCCAAAGACAAAGGGATGCCAAGAAAAATCGTGACAAATAGGCCTTGTTAAATTTCCCCTAGTTTATTACAATTATCTCATATTCTTTAATCTATCATATTCCTTCACAACTGTCCACTCTTTATCAAACCTACCATAAAAGTAGATAAGCTGTTTCCTTCCGTTCCTTATGAAGGTTCCTATGTCACATAAAACTTATATTTTGTATGTTTTTCTCCTGTTAATATGACATTTTGCTTTCAAACCCAGCCAGGGACCCTAAGGGGATTGAGAAAAACTTTCCTCCCCTAAAGCAGCAAGACTTTCTTATTTTTTTTATAGGTATCTTAGGCTGGATAATTATTCCATTGGTCTAACCCTTTAGGGTTTTCTTTATATTTACTGTCAGAAATCACTCCATCAAGTAACATAGTTCAAATTCTAAAACTGTCATTTCTTACTGGCTAAGGAAAATTGTCCTCCTTAGGAGAAAAGCCTTATTGGAGGAGAAAGGGGAAGATAGAAAGAAAAAGTAGTAGTTATACCATAGGTATCTTTTATGTGGAAGCTTGTAATCACACTACCAACTAGAAATGATCCTGAAATGACCAAAGAATTACAAGTCCAGAAGGGACTGGAAATCTGTTCATCCACAGAACTTAAATCTCCTTTCATGAAGAGAAAAACTATAGAAACCTTGGGTTACCTTATAGGAGTTCCTTCTATAACTGGGATACCAGTGCTTTGTCAGATACATGTTTTGTAAATACTGACTCCCAGACTGTGGAAGTTGCAGGGATACATTTATCTTGCTTCTGCCCAAGACTGCTTTCTGTATCTAAGTCTCCTGTTATAATCTTTAAATTGATAAGCAGAACTTGTCTACCTCGTTCTTTGGCCTCTTAGTACCTTTGGTGTTTGAGGACAGCTTTGCATACACAGCCCTTTCACGAAACAAACTACATAAGCTTGGTCGTACGTCTGGGCTCTGTTCTAACGTCATATTTCTCAATCATGACAGTACTGTGCTGGTTAATTACTACAGTTTTATACTAGGTCTTAAAGTCAGGTAGAATAAATTCTCCAACTCTGCTCTTCACTTTTCAAGACTGATTTGGGTTTTTAGGTCCTTTTTATTTCCAAAGAAATTTTAAAATCAGCTTGTGAGTTGTTCCAGTTTTAGGCTATAATGAATAAAGCTGCTTCAAATATTCGTAAGGAAAGCTTTCTATGAATAATGTTTTCACTTCTCTTGGATAAATATCTGGGAGTAAAACTGCTAACTCATGCGATAGATGCATATTTAACTTTATAAGAAACTGCCAGTTTCTTAAACTCATTGTACCCATTTTACAGCCCCTCTAGCAAGTATCATCTTTTAATTGTAGCTGTTCTGGTACATGTGTATTAGTATGTCACTGTGATTTTAATTTTCATGTGCCTGATAGCTAGTAATGTGGAGCTTTTTTAATATGCTGATTGCCAATTTGTATATCTCCTTTTGTGAAGTGTCTGCTTAAGTGTTCTGTCCATTTAAAAAATTGGGTTGCTTCTTTATTATTATTTAGTTGTCAGGGGTTATTATGTATTCTACATATAAGTCCTTTGTCAGATACATGTTGCAAATACCTTCTCTTGCTCTGTAGCTTCTCTTTTCATTTTCTTGATGAACACAGGTCTTTTTTGGACACAGGTTTTTAATTTTGATAAAGTTCAATTTATTAATTTTTCTTTTGTTTTATACTTTCTATGTCTTCCTTAAGAAACTTCTGTTTACCCTGAAGTGGCAAAAATTTTATCTATTTTTTTCCCCGAGCAGCTTTATTTTTTAGTTTTCATTTTTAAGTCTATGATCTATCTAAAATTTATGGTTGTGTGTGGTATAGGGTTGGATTGAATTTTTTTTTTTTTTTTGCCATATTGGTATATAGTTGTTTCAGCACTGTATGTTAAAGAAATGTTTCTTTTCTCACTGAATTGCTGGGGTGCTCTTTCAAACATTATTTACTGTATAGGTGTGGGTCCTATTCTAGACTCTATTCTACTCCATGATATATGTCAATCTTTCTATGAACACCACATTGTCTTAATTAGTATTGCTTTACAGTTAAGTCTTTAAATCAGATAAAATAAGTCCTTCCTCCTTTCTTCTTTTTGAAATTTTCTGGTTCTTAACCCTGTGACTTTTTCAAATGAATGTGTAACCCATTTCCCGTTCAGAAAAAAAAAGTACAGCTCGCTGCCAGCATTAATCTAAATTTACATAAACATGTTCTTTGAGGCTAAAGCAAATCTGACTGGTTTTCAATGTAAAAGTAAAATATAAAAACTGTTATTAGAGTTATTTCTAAACAGAACTTGTCTCTAATCCTAATGTAACAGAAATGTATATGATGATCGGTATTTAATAATTGTTTTTGTGTGCTAAATTTTAAAGCATAGAATAACATAAAACAGATCATCATATTCTGCACAAAAATATCGCCTTTCCCTCCAGATCTTCTTGCCATCCTTGTCGTTGTGCCAGCAGCAAACTTCAGTGACCAGTTGGATTCTGTTTTCCTGATGTTGGTGTTATGTTCTTGGGGAAATGTCTTCCAGACAGGTGAAGGAGTATGACATCCTCAGAGCACAGACGACCTTGAAGACACTGCTGCCCTGGCTTGTGATGCTTTTCCAGCATTCTTTCAATCAATGTCAGTCTGAAGTTTATATGACTGATTGTGTGCTCAGGACTGTCCTTCTTGAACAGGCTGTAGAAGTTCGGCAAGGTAATGTTTAGAAGGTGGCAAAAGAATTTCTTATACCAATACCAAAACTTATGCCTTTTGCACTCAGTTGGATAAGAAGCGAGCATCTGATCAGCCGAGTACACTGCTCCCATATTCTCATTATAATCCACAATGACACATGGCTTCTTAGTTTTCTTTCCATTTCTGTTGTCTATTTCAGAGTATTATTGTGAAATGTTGACAACATTGTCACCTCCTTCTTGTCACATCATTTCACTGCCATAAGTTCACCACAGAATCTGGCTACAGTTGTCCCCTTTGTAATCCTTTTTTTCCAGATCATTTGGCATCTGTTTTCTGTTTAAACAAGCTATCCCAATTGCATCAGTCCTGTTTTGATATAATTCTCTGAAAGCATAGGAGAAGTATAGCAAACTTTGGGGGTATGGTTAAGACTGTAATCCACAAATTATCTCAGGATAAATGCTGCAGCCACAAGTGCCCCTGGTGAGCATTCTCAGGGCAAGTGGGAAATGGGTTAAATAATCTTGTCAATGTCAATAAGAACCTGCTGGAATTCTGATTAGGACTGCACATTAAATCCATAGCCTAATAAAACTAACATCTAAATGATATTGAGCCTTCTAATTCATGAACATGGCATCTATCTCCATTTATTTTGATCTTTTCTATTCCTCTCAGCATTATAGTAGTCCTCCCTTATCTGTGGTTTCATTTTCTGTGGTTTCAGTTTTTCCATGGTCAACCAGTCTGAAAATACCAAATGGAAAATTCCAGAAATAAAGAAGTCATAAATTTCAAGTTGTGTGCCATTCTGAGTGGTGAGATAAAAATCTCAAGCTGACTATAAAGCAACCACAAAGTTGCTTGTTATGTATTGTCACAAAGTCAACAGTAGCCTAACATTATGTCCCACTGCCTACTGTCAATGATCTCACTTCATCTCATCATATAAGCATTTTATGATGTCACCAAGAGAAGGGTGAGTACAATACAGTAAGATAAAACAGTCCCCCTTTATCTGTGGGAAATATGTTCCAAGACCCCAAGTGCCTGAAACCATGCATAGTACCAAGCCCTTTATATACCATGTTTTTTCCTATATGTACATACCTTTTCACTTGAAGAAAGCACTTTATGGCTTCTCTTTAACATATGTGGATTGCAAGTATCAGTACTCTTGTGTTCTGAGTCCATTATTAAATAAAATAAGGATTACGTCAACACAAATACTGTGATACTGCAACAATCTGATAACAAAGATGGCTACTGAATGACTGGTGGGCGGAGAGCATATATAGCATGAATATGTGAACAAAGGGATGATTCATGTCCTGGATGGGGTAGAGCAGGCCAGCATGAGAGTTCATCAAACTACTGAGAATGGCACACCATTTAAATTTATGAATTGTTTATTTCTGGAATTTCTCATTTAATATTTTCAGATCCCAGCTGGCCCACATAACTGAAACCATGGATAAGAGGGGATACTGTATTTTGAGAGAAAAAAACCACATTCACATAACTTTTATTACAGTATATTATAATAATTGTTCTATTTTACATTATTGTTGTTATTCTCTTACTGTGCCTAATTTATAAATTAAACTTTATCATAAGTACTTATGTATAGGAAAAAACAGTATAGTATATGTAGAGTTCATACTATCTGTGGTTTCAGGCATCACCTGATGTCTTGTAACATATCCCTCACAGTGGAACTACTGTATTTTAATACTTTTCATTGTTGAAGTCTTATAATCTTTTATTAAACTTATCCCCCAGTACTTTATGCTTTTTGATGTGACTATAAATGGCACTATTAATGTCATGTTCTAATTATTTATTGCTAGTGTATAGAAATACAATTGATTTTTTAGATTGGCTTTGTATTCTGTGACATAGCTAAAAGCACTTGCTAGTTTCAGTTGTCTTTTTGATGATTCCATAGGATTTCCCATGCACACAAACACATCTTCTGAAAATTCAGCTTAATTTATTCCTTCCCAGTTTTTATGTCTTTTTTTTTCTCCCTTGCACTGGCCAGTACATAAAATTAAAGCGATGCGAGTGAAAACTTACCTTGTTCCTAATATTAGGGGGAAAACATTAGTCTTTTTCACTATTAAGTATACTCAGTTATAAATCTTTAATGTATATCTTTTGTCAAATTGAGGAACCTGCTTTCTATGTTTAGTTTGTTGATAGGTTTTATTACGAGTACTTGATTTTGTCGAATACCTTTTCTACATCTAAGGAAATAATCATATTGTTTTTCTCCTCAATTCTTCCTTAATTGGGGAACCAAATTGATTGATTTTCAAATGTTAAGACAAACTTTCATTTCTGGTACAAACCAGATATGTGGTTTGAGTATTAGGGTGATGCTCACCTCATAAAATGAGCTGCAAAGTGCTCCCTATTTTTGAAAATAATTTTTATAAGGTTGGTGTTATTTTTCCCCCTAAACATTTGAAAGAATTTACCAACAAAACTGTATGACTCTCAAGTTTTCTTTGTGGGATAATTTTTGAGGTAAATTTACTTTCATTTATAGCTTTTGTTTCATCTTGTCTCCGGTTGGTATTTTTTCAAAAGATCTGTTTACCTAAGTTGTCAAGTTTACTGAATTATTTATAATATTTCCATATTATATTTTAACATATATGCCATGTACAGTGATAAATCTCTCTTTCATTCCAAATATTGGTAATGTCTGTTCTTTCCCCTTCTTCCGCACTCCTTTGTCTTAATCTGTCTAGCTAGGAGTTATAAATTTTATGAGTCCTTTTAAAACAACCAAACTTTGGCTTTGTTAGTTTTTCCTATTATTTGTGTAATATTTCATTGATTTCTGCTTTTATTTGTATAATTTCCTCTCCTCTACTTATTTTGTGTTTTTTTCCCCCTAACTTCTTAGGGCAGAACCTCAGGTGGCGCACTGTAGAATTTCTTTTCAAATACAAACATTTAAAGCTATACCTTTTCTTCTAGGCACTTCTCTAGCTGCATCAACACATTTTACTATATAACATTTCATTATAATTCAGTTAAAATCACTTTCTAAATTCCCTTGTGACTTCTTTTTAGAACCATGGGTTAGACATAGGTTTTTAATTTCCAAATTTTTGGTGTTATTCTAGGTATCTTACTGGCTTCTTGTTTAATTCTTTTGTGGTCAGAAAATATACTTTGTATGACTTCAAACCTTGTCAGTATATTGACACTAGTTTTATGCACTAGCATATATAGTTCAATACTATTGAATGTAACAAGTGCCTTAGTTTTATGGACTAGCATATAGTTCAATACTGTTGTATGTAACAAGAATTTTTTTATATTCTTTGGTTGTTGGGAACAGAGTTCTATAAACATTAGGTCAAGATAGTTGACAGTTCATTTAGTTCTATGTCGTTACTAAGTTTTTCTCTAGTTATTCTGTCAATTTCTGAGAGATATTCCAATCTTCAACTATAATTGTGAATTCATTTATTTCTCTTTAATCCTATTATATTTGCTTCATTTATTTTGAAGCTTCATTATTAGGTATATACACATTTATTATTGCTATATCTTCTTGATGTATTGAATCTTATCATTTTATCATTATCAAATGTCTGCATATAATGAGACTGGCTAAAATAGGAAAAAAATATGGTAAAGAAGTAAATGGTATGGGTAAATTTCCAAATAACTAAATGTTAACTGACTTTTTAAAGTTAACTGGCATTTTCTCAAGGGTATAATACCAGAATTCTGAGGAAATTTAAATCTCTGTGGAAAAAAACAAGACCCTTCCTCTTCTAAGTTTGAATATTTTGAGAAAAAACATATATAAATTATTTGAATAAATAATTGTTTAAGAGATTTCAATGAGAAACTGTTGTTAATGATAAAAGAATTCTTCAATCCATGATGGCAGTTATTAAAATAGTATACCCATTATTAATAAAGATATTAGCTTCTATGCTCTGTGTTGAATCAATACAAAAAAAATTCAATTGCAGAATGATCTATCAATGTTTCCAGTAATACTGCTACACCAGTCTCCTTTTAATGGCTCATCAGCTATGCAATTGCTGTGAAGGTAATATGAGGAGACTCATTTAGCAACATATTATTACATCATCTTAACATGAAGTAAAGCCCATCAGGCATTATTAAGTTAGCCTGAATTTTGCAGTATGTCAGCAGCATTTTATGTACATTAATAGCAGAGTTAATGTTCCTTGGGGAATTTTGTTGAAGGACGATGGTTTCAAAGTGGTGTTTAGATGTAATTTTGTAGTCACTATTTATATTTCTTTGTGTTATCATTGTGTGATTAAGATTTTTATGTCACTTGTGAATAGGTAAGACAAAATGGCAGCCAATTAGTCGTTTAGGTGTATTTTTTTCTTCTCTGACCTATTATAATAAATACTACTTGGAATATAGGTTTTTCTTTAAATGGGAGTAATACATCTTTTTAAACTCTTGAATTTCCTGAGCTTACTACTTATGCCTCTAATCAGCTGGGACCATCCATAGTAATCTCTCTTATAAATTGCAGCAGAGTCAGAACTAAGTAACAATAATAAATAGCAAAGCCATTGCTTCTTTCACATCGAGGAATCTTTTACTTGTTTTAAGAGCCCTCCTGTCTTCATTGATGGTATTTGTCCTTGATGCAGTATAATCTTCTCTCTTCTGTGCGGAATTCTGGGCTTCCTTTTTGGGGGCTCATGCATTCTTTCTGTGAATTCTTCATAAACAAACCTTTCCCTCACTTGAATACCTTTAAATCTTCTTGTATATAGCAATATTGTTGTTTTATACTTCATGCATTCCAGTAATCTTACTTTTCTCTTTTCCACAGCCCTTTCTGATCTCTCCAATATGTTATAAACAATTGTTAAACAGTGATCTTACTTTTTTTATATATTTCATGTATGCTTATATTTGGTATATGCAGAGAAACTGGGTTTCTCAAAACATAATTCCTAGCCCATGTAAATCAGAATCACCTAGGAGACTTAAAAATATAAATTCTCAGGCCCCTCTTTAAACAAACAAGTTAAAATGGGAGGGAGATAAGGGCATAGACTAGGAATCTAAGGGATTCTTACGGTAGAGTATAGTTCCATCATAGTTAAAAACATCAAGCATGAGTATAGAAGGTTTAACACTTCCTGGATGTATGGCCTTGAGCAAATTATTAATACCTTTGGAGAACACCCCTTTGCTAATCTGCAAAATGGGTACTGTTAAAAGGATCAAATGTGATCATGTTTAATTCAATGCCCGGGCTCAGTTGGTACTCATTCAGTAAATGGTAGCAATTGTTATCAGAACACTATAATGTACATTTAAAATAAATGTTTTTTAATATGAGAATTCTGGTATAAATATATATTAATTCTTGGCAAAAACAGTTAAGATTCATCTTGCAAAATTGGAGAATTATATAGCCTTACCACTGATTTTAACTAAATAATAATACCTTTGCCAAGAGAGTTTTAGAAAATGTAAGTGAAAACTCATTAATATAAGCATTAACTATGATTTATTAGACACACCTGTAGTTTCAAAGAGGTTACAATAGTTTTTTTTCTTAAGTTTAGCAGTAGTGTGGACATTAGGACAGTGGCTCTCAAACTTTTTGATCTGTTAAAAACAATATTAAGGATTTATGGTAACTGAAGGAAACTGGACTCTGGATGGTAATCACACAATAGAATATACAGATGTCAAATTATAATGTACACCTGAAAATTATATAATTGTATTAACCAATGTTACCTCAATAAACTTAAAAAAAAAAAAGCAATATTAAGGACTCGAATAGCATTTATGGGTTATAGAAACCAGAACCTTTACAAAATATTCATTTATTTTATAAAATGTTTTGACAAGTACATGGAGTTTAATCTTCAGAGAGACCTACAAAGTTGGTAGAAGCAAAAATCGCTAATTCTGTTTTTCAAATGAGGAAATCCATTTTCAAATGAAGAAATAGGATTTAAGGTCAAATGACTTTTCTTAGGACAATAGGTGATAACTTGTAGAGATGGGATTTGAACCTAAGTCTCTGACTCTAAATGGCACAATGATGGGGTATGTATTAAATGGAGTAGTATTGTTAGTATGACAATTAAAATTGGCTCACATGCCCATGTGTGAAATTAGGGCCTGCATGCAGACAGAAAACAAATTTAATATATTCTGCCTTTCCTTTCTACTCTTTTTTGGCTTGATTCTAATGGAAATCTGCAGTGAATTGAGTGTTTAGGACTCTCAGTCTAAACATATGGGGAAAAAAGCAAAGAAGATGGCCATCAGTTGATATGCAACATGCTAGGGAATATGGAAGAGTTAAACAGTTCCCAAGAGACTAGAGGAAGCCTAAAAAATTGATTAGATGTAGGACTGAAATGAAAATATTTCTAATGTTAATAACTATACAGAATATTCAAGCTACACAGAGCAAATGTATGCTCTTCATGTAATGTATCAGTAACTATTTTGTTTAGGAAATATGTAAAAATCATTTTCAGAAATAAGTATTTCAGAAAGGGGTAGGAAAATAACTGCTATTCTGCTTCCAGTTAAAACAGAAGCAAGTTTTTAAAATCTTCAATGATAGATAAAGATGGTCTGGTGATCTAGGGAAGGGAAACTATTTTAAGCAGAAGTAGCATAAGAACATTTTCAATTACTAAAAATCTAACACATTTTGTCACAAATTAAAGGCACAAATAATGGTGAAATAAATTGGATAAATTTCTACCTCCTCCATTAGAACCTTTATTTATGTGTTAAAAAATAATCTCACAGCTTTTGTAATTATTAAACTTACTTGACATCCTGGTAAACCGGTGTCTCTGCTGTATAGGGAAAATGAGCCTCTCTCTGACGTTTTTCCTATAAAGCAAAGAAAATAACTTTATATAAAAATCCTCATTTATTGATAGTCAATTCAACTTGACCATTCATGGTGATTATATTGGAGTTTAGAAGTACAAACAAATTAGAAACAAGATAAAATCCAATAAATAAAATTTTAAAAACTTACTATCATTCCAGTCAGCTTAACAGTCAAATGACTTTCTACATATAATAACATTTTATTAAGTACTTTCTTTTCATTGTGAAACATTAGAAAATATTGAAAAGAACAGAAAAGAATGGACCTTTATACAACCAATAGTATGACCATGTACCCACTAGGGAGAAATATGTTTTCTCATATTTGATTCAGACTGAACATTTCTCTCTCTCTCTTCTCTCTCTGAAATTAAAACAGTATAAACACAGGTCAAATCTCACCCCACACATCCAGGTAATCACTATCATAAAGTTGGTATATGATTTCTATGCATATTCTTAACCTTTTAATATATATTCGTGTACTCAAATAATATACAACATTGTTTGCGTTTAATACATTTATCTATCTTATTTATTTATTTTTATTTAAAACATTTATTTTTAACCACTGTTTTTGTTTAATTTTTTTAATGTTTTTAATTTTATTATTATTATTTTTTTTAGGTGAGGCAACCCTTGCTTGACATCACAGATTACAAGGACCTTGCCAGCTTACAATTCCTTATTTTTTATTTTTTCTGCCTACAGCACCTGGTCTTCCTAGGTGGTCTTCCATCCAAGTACTAACTAGGCCCGACACTGCTTAGCTTCTGAGATCAGACGGGATTGGGCTTGTTCAGGGTGGCATGGCCATCAACTGCGTTTAATACATTTAAACAGATGAGATTACATAGTATCTTTCCTTTAAAATTTGTGTTTTTTTGTGCGATATTATATTTTTGAGATATACGTTGATAATAGACACCTAGTTCATTCAATTTTACCATTAGAAAATGGTCCCATTATACAAATAAAATCACAAGTGATCTATTTCCCTAGTAAAAAATAGAATGTTTCTACTTTTTTTATCATGAAGAGTACTGAAACAAATATATTTGTGCATGTCTTACACTCACATAAGAGTTTCTCCAGATAGACACAAAGCAGTAGAACTGCTGGATTAAAGGATGCACACTTTCAATTTTATAGGTATTGCCTTACTATTCTCTGAACTCATCATGCCAATTTATACTCTTTCCTGAAATGTATAAGAATTCCTGTTGGGACTACATCTGCAGTTCAAAAGTTAGATGGCCAAGTGACAGGAATGGAATGGGCCAGCTCTAGAGGGAGAACAGATATCCCACAGTACTGACTACTGACAGCAGTGTTCTTACTCATTTGTTTTTTAAAGTGAATCTACAAATATTATATATAGTTTTTAACTAAACAGTCCCTCACAAATAGACATGCCTAATAAGATTTCTACAGGGATCACAGTTTGATGTTAATATCAAAGACGAAAACACAAATAAACAATGGCAGAACTAACTCTTTTTCTCCATTCCAAGGTAAAAACAATAACAATGTAATTAAATTTCACAAGTTGTCCAAAATATTTAGTTACTGAGGTCATATGAACGTCACCATATTGTATACTATATGAGTTATTAGTTTGTGATTGTATAAAAATGTATAGTTTAATTTTAAAAACTCCACACATAACACGGGATGCTCAAAATTATTTACTGATAGGGTACATAATTAAAAAAATAAACTTAGAGACATATGGACTAATATTCAATCATTTTAATTGACGTGTACATGCCACACTGGCCTACTGATGCAGAAATCTTACAACTCTACATTTGGTACCTATTAAACCTTTAGATATATAAAATAATCCTTGTAATAACAAAGCTGGTTATTAGAAAATACTTCAATAATTATGTGTATAATTCTGAGCCTATTAGGATATTATAGCTTATGCTGTAAGAAGCACTCACTGGCTATTACTGATGAAGCATATATTCAGGTGAAGTAATGCCAACACATAAAAATGCAGATTTACAAAAACAGGTTAATTAATGTGATCTACTTGCCTCACATTCTCGATATAAAGTAATATGTTCTACATAAAAATATTTAATTTCCAAAATATACATATGAAATAAAAAGGAAAATATTTTAACTCTTTAAGAATATACTCTTTACAAGTAAGACTGCTTGTAAGAGTCAAGGTGGTATCTTGGGATTTTGGACTCTGCTCTTTTACTCTTGGAATCTGACCTCACAAAACTATTAAAAGGATTGTACATTTAAAATTCTGACACATACCTCCCCATGCCTCATTAAAATGGAACAGAAACCCTGCTGGACCAAGAAGATGATGGAAAATGAAGGGAAATGCCAACTCAAGATGACTAGCAGAGAGATTACTAGAAAAAAATAAACAACAGCCCACATCTATGGTTTACAGGTATTACTTTATTAACCAAATAAATTAAACAAGTTTATGAGATATTAAAAATTAAGGAAATCATTAAGAAAATGGTGCCTTTAAAAACAAATCATGTCCATATCCTTGGCAGGACAGAATGGAAAACTACATTAACATTTTAAACAGACACCATAAAGTTAAAAAAAAACAAAAGACCATACCAATGGCTTGTCATTTACCACAATGCACTAACTATTGGTTGAAATGCTCAGCCCTTTCTATCTTTCAAATTTATTTTCCTAAAACATTATTTTAAACAACCAGTAAAGACTTAAAGCTAAGCAACAACTTAAGGTCTGCTATATTCTCACTTGAATATACTAGTAAGGAACTCTTTTTAAAAATTTTATTGTTGAGGTAGAAAAGACAACAAAGTAAGAGATCAATATTAGCTCTGTTTTTAACAAATAACGGCTCTCAAATAAATGTTAATTTAATTATCTTTGTGGAGGCTACCTATTAGATTGTTTAAAAAATATAAAGTTTATGGTTGCAAGATAGGAGAGGTGTTGGAGGGGTGAAAAAAGGGGAGGGATTAAGGTACAAACTGGTAGTTACAAAACAGTCATAGGGATGTAAAGTATAGCATAAGGAATTCAGTCAATAATATTGTAATAACTATGATAGTGTCAGATGGGTATGAGATTTATCAAGATGATCACCTCGGAAGTTATATAAATGTCTAATCACTATGTTGTACACCTGAAACTAATATAATATTGTATGCCAAATATAATTGAAAATTAAAAAATTATTTAAAGAGTTTTTACATTTACTCTCCTGTGCCTATTAAAATTTCTAAACTCCTTCCTTTCACAAAGGAAATTCAAACCAAAAGAATGAAAACTAACTTTTTAAAAATTAAATTTATTGGGGTAACGACAGTTAATAAAGAATGAAAACTCATTTAACATAAGCTAAAAACATTACAAAGTGAAACTGGAATGGAAAACTGACAGCTGGTTTTAAAAATAATATTTAACATGATATTCAAATGAGATTTTGAAATGTATATACATTTTTATTTTACCTTTCATTTATTAGGAGCTAGTTATTTCTTAGTTGGGGTACTCCTGAAATATAATAATGTATACTGAGTCTGAGATTTAGAAGATATTCATCCTTAATTCTTTCAGAAATACTTTTCAAAAGAACTATTCTCATGAATTAAAATGAATCGTTGTTAGTCTCTATTTCATCTTAGGTGTCTAACCACAAAAATATCTGGCTATTCTGTTTCTGCTTTTACATAAGTATTATATATAAATGCAGTATGTGGACAATTTTAACATTAAAGTCAGATGAACACAGTTTAAGAACTGTCAGTAAGGTAACATATCTAATTTCCCTTGCAACACCTATGAAAAAAATATTACAAAGTATTTACTGGGATATTCTAGTAGAGGGATTTTATTCGTGCACACCATGGACCCTTTTGGAAGTCTTTTCAAAATGTTTTTAAATGCACAAAATACATAGTAAATTATGCATTTGATATATTATCATCGAAATGTTAAAAAAAATTGTAGCATGGTATATAGGCTTTATTAACATATTAAATAAGATCTAGAAGCAGGCCTATTAACACTGGTAATTTCAAAGCATAAAGGGTAGTTTAAGATATCTGCAACAACTATAATATTCTATGAAAATATCTGTTCTATTGGCAGCAAAAATCATAGTTACTGTTACAACTGTTTTGCTACCCTCATTCGAAATTAAAAGACATGCTAAATTTAACTCAGAGGTTGGTAATAAAAATGATAATTTTTTTCCCTGTTCAAGTTCATTGATTTTCCTTCTATTCTGGGAGTTACTGGACTCCAGGCTAAGAACCCCAACTCTAGTAGAATAGCAATATATTATGATAATATATACACATATACATTCAAGCTAACAGACACTTGTTTTCTAAATAAGTATCTTGTGTGCTTAAAATATGTGAAATAAAAGTATTTTAAGCAGCTAGACTTATATGGTTTACATTAACCAGATTCAGTGTTCTCTGACTCCAAACTTAGAATTGTTCAAGAAATGATAGATGATTTTGACTAATTTGTAGTGTTTAAAAAATATATTGGTTCAGGAAACAGCAATTTACTGAAGTTCAAAAAATTATATTACCTAGTTGTTTGTGTAAGATGCATAAACTATTAGAAGCAATCAGTACTGTAACAAATTTTCTCAGAATTAAAAAATAAATTGAATGCATCTTGTTCTCTACCAATAATATACATGATGCAACAATAAGATGCAACTCTCCACTTTCTTAAGTTCCAAAAATACACACTAATGTTAATAACTAGCCTATAAAGAACTCTTCAAAAGGTAATTCTGCCTACATCCTTTTGGCATAGAACACAATCAGCAGCCAAGCTGAGGCTGGGAATGGACAGGCATAATTCTACATTCCCATTCCTCGCCAACCCAAACACATATATTTAAAAGTTGACTAGATAGAAGAATCTGAGATTGATATAGTCTACCAAACATTTATGTGTTAGACACTCTGATAGATGGTGGGGTTATGAGATGAAAACCCTCAGTAAGTATCGACTAGTGGAAGAGCTTACATCTCACTTGGATGAAAAACAAATTTTATAATAAAGGTCAGATGTCTTGAGGTCCAGATACAAAAAGCACTATGGGTGGTTGTAAAGGAGTAGACAAGGAATTGCCTGGGGCTGGGGTAATCCATAAGGCCTACTGAACCAGTAAGGTTCCATTCAAACGTAAATAGAAAAATAGGCACCTTCTGGTCATACTAAAGGCGGAGATGCAATTAGCCACCATGTCACAGAAGAAGGGTCTTCTGGGTAGGTGGCTTACATAAGAACAATGTGGCTTTTTAGGTAAATGTTTTACCAATAAAATTTGTCTGGCGGATAAGCTGTACTCCACCCTACGTGTAGTTTTAGAGCTTTCAAATTGGTTTTCATTTAGACCTAGATCGTGCTGTCCCAAAACTATCAGAACAAACAGTCTCAATCAGATATGCCCTGATTGAGACAAGTAAACCATAAGGCCAGACCTGAATACTCTTCCTTTGCCCAAAGGTTAAAGAATGAGAATGTAGGTAGTCCTGAGAATGTCTAGTGTGGTGAGAACCAAGTATAAACAGGATCCTATCTCTCGTTTACAGAAGAGAGCTCACTGATTTTTTTCAGAAGCAATTAAGTGCTTTTTTTCCTAATCAACATTAAGGAAAAGAAGTAGGTAGAAAGATAAGGATGGAAAACACAGAAGGGCAAAAAAAAGAAAATATAAAACACACACACACACACACATGAAGAGAAACATGGAAACCTTCCTTTCTAGACAACTACATTTGAATTTTGTTATTCCATAAGAGCAGTCAGGAATACAATGGCTTTTTACATAGTTATACTACCTTGAGGGTACAAATTAGACCTTTTTGTTGTTTTTTAACTTGAACCACTGTTAAACCAAGTCACCCTATCCTGTACTTATACAAATTATTTTACTAAACGTAAATGTAGGATTTCATTTCCTTAAAAAATTATTTTATTAATCATTTATTTAAATAAAAAATTTCAATTATATTTGGCATACGATATTAATTTCAGATATAAAATATAGTGATTAGAAATTTATTTAACTTACAAAGTGATTACCCCAATAAGTCTAGTACCCATCTGAAATCATACTATTACATTATATTTTATAATATTATAATACTGAAATATATTTCCTATATGCTGTACTTTATATCCCTGTGACTATTTTTTTTTAAATTTCATCTTTGATTCATCATATTAACCCAGCCAATTTGAGTTTATGTTGTATATGTGAAAGCTCCAGACAAGAGATGTAGGAAGAACATGACTAGAAATTGCTAACACTTATTCCACTTTAAGACTTGAGGACACATACACCCCCCAAGGAAGTGGAAGAGAGTTGAAACTACAGGAATCCTCTTGGAGGGTCTTTTAAGTGGGTGGAATGTGCCACACCCAATTTTGGGAACCCTGGTTGTAAGTGTTCGGACCTTAAATAGGGTAAAACTTAAGTCCAATTTTAACAACTCCTTGAAGGGCAGGCAAATTATAGGACTCACGCATCCATTTCTGAGTAATCAGAATTATCAAATGAAACCAAATGACCTTTCCTAGGATCAAAGATTCAGTTTTCAATGGGACTCTAGAGGCTACCTAGTCCAATTCCCACCCAAAGCAGTACTACTTAGAACACAGTTTCGTCAAAAAAAAAAAAAAAAAAAAGTCCACTGATAACTGCTTTCTACTCTGTATCACTCACATTTTAAGAATACTAAACAAACAAACAAACAAACAAACCCAAAGGGCCAGGCTGGTGAGGGATCTGGAAACCAGATCAGCTAAAATAATTGGAGAAGTGTGCCTAGAGAAAAGAGCATCTGGGAGAAGTGTGGCCTCTGTACTTTTTACAGAGCTACTATGCCAAGGAGGAATCAGACTACACGGTTTGGTCCCAGTGAAGAGACTTAGAAACAAAGGATAAAAATAAGAGATGCATTCTTTTATCTTGTTATAAGGAAAAACTTGCAGAAAAAAGAATTTCCAAAAGTAAAATAAAAACTCAGCAAAAAGTTATATAACATCCTAGTGGTTCTTAGTAAAGAGATTTATGAAAAAATTAGCTTTTTTTTTTGCAATTTATTAATGCAGTGGAAGACAACAGATATTTTTAGCAGCCAAATTATTATTTGGGGAATCATTGTGAGTTCCTGTCTATTGGACATTAGGGTACTTTATAGTTTTTTTGTCCACTTTTTTTCCCCTATTAGATTGTCTGTCATTGTTGATTTGTAGGAGTTCTTCACATATTTTTCATGTGAAACCTTTTATATCTGTGTCAGTATTTTTTGTAGGTTGCCTTTTCACTCTCTTAATGGTGTCTTTTAATAAAGAGAAATATTTTATTTTAACACAGGCAATTTGTCCATTTTTTCTTTGTGATTAACATTTTTTGGTATGTGTACTATTTAAGAAATCTGCCTATTCCAAAGTTATAAACCTATTTTTCTGTTTTCCTTTAAAAGTTTTACTGTTTATCTTCCACATTTAAATCTGAATTTGGTTTTTGTATATATTAGTTACGGGTCAAGGTACATGTTTTCCTCTTTGGCCCCCCGTGGGAATATCCAATTGATTTCATCAGTACTGTTTACTGAAAAGATGATCTACGTATTAAAGGTATTATAATTGCCACTATGTGGAGAATAAACTATAGGGGAACAAGTGTGGAAACAGGCAGACCAATTAGAAGACTACTGGAATAATCCAGATGAAAGCTAATAGTGGCTTAATTCTTCCAAGCCAGCGAGGTAGGTACTATTAAATCTCCATTTTACTAATGAGAAGACCCAAGGTCACAGAATTAGTAAATAGCCCAAAGAACTAGAAGGCAGGGTTATCTGACACCAAATTCTTACCAGCATATTCTACTGCACTGTTTTTGGAGGTTAGGACACAATTCCCATATTCTCACCATATATGTAGATATTTGGTAGAGCCCAAATACAGCATAAGAATTTTTCTCTTTAGCCTGTCAAGCAGCCTCTACCAATCAACTGATTTGGCACTGGATGTGAAATCTATTCCTGCTGAAAGGAGTGACAATTGACAAATCATCCCCAAAATGAATGGCAACAAAACTCAACTACTCCAAAGGTTGGCTCTGGGTATAACTAGAACATGGTCATCTATGCTGGTTTCACTCAAGAGTAAATGCTATTGTTTTCAGTTCTCACAAAGGGCACATGATGATGTTCCTCTTGCTTCAAATGCCTGTTAGAAAAAATATTCTGATCTTGTTCTTCTGGTCCTCAGCTTCCTAAACTGTAAAAAACACAGAAGCTGGACAAGATCAGAGGTTGCATAATGGCATCCTGAAAGTCTGTGGCCAATGCAGAGATTTATTTGTGTGTATATGATGAAAACAAATTTTTAAAAAAGTTAATTGCTGTGGCAGCCATGAGAATGCACCTTGCAGAATTTCTTCTTCGGGGAACATAACTGACCTGAAGGTTCCAGGTGCTGTACTCTGAAATTCACCACTACTTTTGCAAGAACTCCCCTTGCTTCCAACACGCTTCGACAGAGTATCGTGGGGGAAGCAAAAGCACACCCCTTCCTGGGAGACAAGGCATTCCTCTGCTGACCAACTTTGGCTCAAGAACTTCCAGGCTGCTGAATCTTCCTTAGAGTGCACAGCAGTCTAGGACTTTTTCTTTTCATTTTCTCTCCTTACTCTCAAAATCTTGAGATTACTGTGGGCATGATGACAGAAACTAGCATTTGCTGACTAGCTATTATGTGCAAGGCACTGTAAATGGTGCTTTATGTACACTGCTGGTACCATTGCTAGTTGTATTATTCTTCCTACTAGAAATCCTGTTAAAACCAAAGACTGATTGAAGGAAGGTGCTAACATCTGTGAGATATGACAGTCAATTTAAGATTTCCTGTAGATCTCAATCTACTGGCTAGAGAAACCTGCCCTATAAATACTGTCTTGGCTGTATGTGCTTTCTTTTACCAATTCAAAATAATGTTTTTATTTGAAAATGGCCAGACACAATTATGGAAGATATAACTAGCTCAGCATTTATTTCTGCAGCAGTCTTATGAATACCTGAACATTTCCGGCAAACTAAAATTCACTATTTTCAATGAATAGATATACTACTCAAGAAATAATTGCTGACTTCATGAGTAACAGCACAAATTAGTTTTCCTATTTGTCTGAAAACCAGTATCACTTCAATGTTAATTTTTGTACTAATTTGCATTTATAAATTCAAATTCACAATCTATTAAATAAAAAACTCCATGGGAATTTTTAATATTTTAATATTTTCTGTATTTTAAATGGATAGCATTAGATTGGTTTTTGTTATGAGATAAAGGCTTAACCTAGAAGAATTATTCCTGGACATTCAAAAAAGTTACCTAAATCATTACTACATTTCAAAATGAAATTTTCAATATATAAATGATGAGAGTTTTTCCATATTTAGTTGACAATACAAAATCTTTACATAGGCAAACTGAAATATTTGGGCATAAACCTAAATCTGATCACAGTTTTATGAGCAGACTATCCTTATTCTCCTTGGGTATCTGTGAAAACTCATTATTTACCTATGCTCTTTGCACATGGAAAAGCTTTTCTTCTTCTTGTTTTTTTAATCCCCACCTTCCACCCCTGACCTATAAATGTTGCCGTCTTCCCTTAAGAACTGGATCTCTGAAGGTGGGGCGTCTCCTCCCATGTGCTCACAGCACACACCTGGGGCCTGGAGCACCCAGGGTATGGGCCATGGCTCCACTGGGGCGCGAACCCAGGACCTTCTGCGTATAAAGCAGACGTGCTAACCACTACTCTATGGAACCACCCCAGTTTTCTTCTTCTTTTGTGGGTGAATACCAAAGGTTACATACAATTTGAATCTCACTAACCACTTGGAGAAACATAAGGTACTATCTTACAAAGTGTGCAAATCTGGAATGCTGTTGGGTATATCAGAGCAGAGACTTTGGAATTCTCATTACTAGATTCAACTCTTGGCTCTTGATCCTCTCTCACTAAGTGAACTAGGCAAGTTGCAAGTCACTGAACATCTGTGGGCCCACTCACTCTTTTAGGAAAATCAACTCAGTAACATGCACCCCACACAGGCCTGCACAGTTTAATTAATGCTTATGAAGTACTTGGAAATTCTTGTCTTAAAGAACCAAGGCCAATACTAACTATGAGAATTACACACATCATTTTTGTTGCAATCTGCTCAAACTTACAGAAAAAAACCTAAAAAGAATCTCAAACGGATTTTTTTTTTTAAGGAAAGAAGAGTTTGAACATAAATGCCTGCCTATTTTCTTCACAACAATTTGTTTAAGTATTATTGGCTAACGTTTGTGCCAAGCACACTGCTGGCTACACTGAAGATATTTAAATATCTAGTGCCAATGAGCACAGCTGCTGGACTCTCTATGCCCTCCTCTTGTTCACTCCATGCCAAATTACTCACACAGCTATGAAAGATGAGGCTGTAGCATAGGAAAATGCCAAGTGTGAGTGAGATTAGCAATAAACCAGAGGATCCCTATAGAGGCCAGTGATTAGCAAGTTGCCAGTTGTAATCACTTTTCTAACCTAGCCTTTATCTCTTCACTTATTCCATCTTAACTCTGCATCAACTTCCTTTGACAGGCGTCAGAACTGTAAGCAGCTTCCCAATCAATAATTCCTGCAGAACTGCTAAAGTACCAATAAAGTATCTCATTATCCTTAATAAGAGCACACAGTCAGACCTGTGCAATTTGAAGAGGCTTTAGAAAAGACTTCTTGAGACTAAATCTGAGATGAAGTAGTCCAGGATGCAAACATTCGCCAATCCAGCTATCTTTCCCCATGCTCTCTACCCCTCCGCCTAAAATCAGATTCACACATTAAATATAAACAAGTAGAGGAGGATGAGGTTTATAGAAAACAGCTTACCTTTCAGCCATTGGAATGTTCAGAGAGAACAATTAAAATGCAGAATTCTATATGACAGGGTGAGGTGGCTATGTAGTTAGAAATTAAGAATGAATGAACAGAATAAGATAAATACATTTTGGTTGATTTTCGTCACTTAGCAAAACTTTACAGGCCATTTTATGGTTCAATTGTGCCACATAGATAATACTTAACAAGATATTCATTATAGGTAACTCAAAATCTAAACTCTACTTCTCTGAGACAGTTTACTTTATAATTGTATTTTCTAAATTGTCCCTGAAATCATATTTCTATATTGCATTGTTGCTTTTCTTTAGGTTCAGAATTTAAGTGTGTTTTCTCACTTAATGTCTCACACTTTCCCAACCATGTTATTCAGAATTTAGGAACAAAACATTTCATTTTTATAGCAATCTGACACATCACAGAACGAACGAGGAGTCATATCACCTTTGGCTACATTTCAGGAGAAAAGATGGTTAAATGTATATTCTCTAAAAATAATCAAGTAACCTTTGTATCACAATGTTTATTTCATTCTTTTTAAAGAATGAAATAATTCAATTGATGTTTTATGACTTTCTAGGGATTAAATAATTTAAGCCAATCCTTCAACACCTTAATTTTATCTACTCCCCTACCTCAAAATGAAGAAAAAGAAAAAATCAGGTAAAAATCACATCACCAAATAATTTGGTTGGGAGAAGAGAAGGGAACATATCAAATTATCTTGGTAATCACATACTTAAATAATCTACTCCTTCTGACATACAGTTTCCACCAATTCTTGTATGAATGCTTCTCTCAAAAATTTTTGCATCATACCATAAGTAGAACATTAAGCTCATTATTAACTCCAATCACTTTCTCACATCTTTCTATATTTCAGCTGTTTAATTTAAACCATGACCTTACCAGGGAAGGTCAGTATCTGAATCTGTTTTTTATGGCACCCAGGAACCAGAAGGCAGATGCCACTTGTTCAAAGTACACTGATCTGGAATTCTAGACTTGTTTTGTTTGTATGCCAGGGACAGATTCTACTCCAAGGCTCTATCTATGGCACACAGCCACATGTAAGCAGAGAGACAGTTTAACAGAACTGTGCTCTAAAATAGCAGACAATAAATGATTGTTAATTAGCTAGTTTCCCTTGACAGCAAGAACTAGAATAGAAAGAAAGGAACTAGTCAATGGAACTGCTACCACTCACAACTATCTGCTCAAAAATGGGAAATGGAATGAAACAATCGTGGAAAAAGTCAGGAGGGCTATTTCTGTCTCTGTCATGAACTAGTGTGACATGAAGAAGTCATTAAACATCCCCAGGCCTCAGTTTCTTTACCTGGAAATGGGTTAAGGTGGGGCAAGTTTGGATTAGATGGTATCTTTGTTTTAATATCCCATGAAACTGACAGTCTCATCTGTTTTGCTATTCATCAGGCACCCCTTCCTAACAGAATGTAAATTTGGACATTGCCAGTAGTAGAAAGAAGATAGCTGCTAAAAAATGTAGGGACTTTTAGAATGACAATGTGTAGTTACAAAAAATTAAGTGTATAAGCAGCTCATCATACATTTCTTTAATACACCTTGAGATATTTAACCATCAATATAATATGTTGAATATAGCAAGTTGAAGTCAATGTGCTCAGAATTACCAAGACTTCATTCTACTCAGATTAAGAAAAACTCTAAATGTTAATAAGATTTCTCACTGGGGCTCAACACCTTCTATCTATATAATGAGGAAAGGCAGCACACTTTGTACACCATAGAAAATACATAAATACAAAGCGACTGAATGGAGACTATTCTATTTTATTGAAACACATGGAGAAAGACAAAAAGAGTCTTAAATCCCTTTTTGTGGTCCACTAAGATTTAAGTAAGGTTCTTGCTACATGATAAGTACTCTGAGTAAAATATGAGGCATTCAGTTTTCATTGAGTGGCCTCCAGTATTGCAATTTACTGCCATCCTACCTCTGCAGTTTAAAAACAGGTAAAAGCTAGCCTCAAGTTCTCAACGAGTTATAATCCAAAGTTCATTTGTGGGTCAGGAATAACTCAAAGTAAGTTATTTATACACCAATTCATTATAAATAGCTATACAAATCAATTTAAGTCACAACATGTCTGTGTAAAATATTTGTTGAAGGGAAAAAGAAAGTAAAGGAAGGGTAAAAAACACATAATAATAAAATTAGGGAGGAGACATGGTGAAGAAGTTTGAACAGAGACTCTGGATGTACACTAACTGGGTTTAAATTTCCACTCTACTTCTTACTAACATTACCTAACTTCTCTGTCCCTTAGTTGTCTCAACTGTGAAATGAAGTAAGTTTCACCTTATGGATTTTTGTGAGGGTAAAATGTATTGACAAATAAAGTGCTTAGAACAGTGAAAAACACAAGAAAGGGCTAATTAAATGTTATTATTTTTAAAATGAAATGTATCAACTACAAAATCCATATATGTGTACCTTGAATATCAATTCTTGAAGAAAAAAAACTTTAAATAGAGGAGTAAAAAAAGTAGATTCCAGGGAAATAAAGGAAAGGAAACTTTTGGATACTTTTGAAGTTTTTAATATTCTTTATGCCTTTCATTTCATTAAATTTCATTAAAAGCTAATGGTTTCACTCTCCCCTTAGCATAAATGAATGGATATATCTCTAGCACTATAAATACTTAGTCACAATTCATTTTCTGTTCACAACTGAAATAAAGAGAAAGAAAGACCAAAAGATGCATGGAAAATCTGGAAACAGTGGTAAGGGATATGAAGAGAAATGACAGCATAAAAAAGGAACAATTTAAAGTGAATTTCAACAGAGTTGTAGAATCTGTAATACAGAGGAAATAAAGTAGATAGGCTGAGGTGTCATCCTTAACTTGCTTATTCCCTTTTTCACTAGGGCTGGGGAAAGGGTTACAGAATGACCTTGCATCTGACGGTTCTAAGCCACTGGTTTAAGACAGTCTGGTTGCTGTCTGAAGTTTACAGGGGATACAGAGGCAGACCATCTTTATTAGGTAAAAAGGAGGTGCTGGTGTTACACTGCTAGGAAGTGTCTGTTACAGTGTTAGGAGTACATAAACATGTTGTAATGTTCACTACTGAAATGTTTCCATCTAGGGAAGAAATTCTTAAAAGTATATATAAAACCACTTGAAAAACGGAGAATGAAAAAGTCAAAAAATTCTCTTTTCAGCTTTTGTTTCTCTGTGTGCTTCATTTTGACTATTTACATTTAATGTGATTTAGAACTATCACTTTGTGAGATGTTTTCCATTTGTCTCACCTGTTCTTTATTTGTTGTTGTTCCAGCCTGCTTTTGGATTGATTATTCTGTTTAGTCTGTACTACTGGCTTTTATTTTTTAATGTTTGCCCTCAATTTACAATACAGTGTACCTTTAATTAACAGGGCCTACCTTCAAGTAATTAAATATAAGAGCATAAGAACCTTACAACAGTTAACTTCCAAAATCCTCCCTTGCATCCTTTGGTTTATTGTTATCATACATTTCACTTTTGTATATTATATACCACACATACAGTGTTACTATTTTTGCTTAGACATTTAGTTATTTTATACTGTAATTTAAAATGAGGAGTTGTGTATCTTTTATATTTACTTCCAGTGTTAGAATTTCTGGAGTTCAAAAAATTATATTATATGACCCATAAGGTAGCCTACTTCCTATTTTTGTAAATAAAGTTTTACTGGAATACAGTCACACCCATTTGTTTATGTATTATTTATGGTTGCTTTCGTGCTTCAATGGCAGTTAATAGTTGTGACAGAGATTATCTAACCTACAAAGCCTAAAATATTAGAGATTTGGCCCTTTGCAGAGAAAAATCTGCTGAGTCCTGGTGCAGATTCAAGTTTCTGTCTGGAGTCACATTCCCTTTGCCTGAAGAACTTTGTTTAACAGTTGCAGTAGCACAAGTCTGCTAGGAATGGATTAACTCAGCTTTCCTTGTATCTGGAAAAGTCTTTACTTTGCCCTCATTTAAAAAAAGTATTTTCAATGTATATGTAATTCTGGGTTGACAATTTTTTTTTTTAAATTTTAACACATTAGAGATGTACTCCATCATCTTCTTGCTTACAAAGTTTTTAATAAGAAGTCTGCTGTAGTTTATTTTTATTTTCCTATACATACAAGTTTTTCTGCCTTCAAGATTTTCTCTCTATTGTTGGTTTTCAGCAATTTGAACATAATATAGTCTAGTTGTGAGTGTATGTTGCTTTTAAAACTTTGGATCTGTAACTTTTTCTCTCTTCCTCTCCAATTGAAACTTGAATAGTTTGTTTCCAGTCACACATATAATAGACTGTGACATTGTCCCATAGCTCTGTTTGTTATCACTCATTTTTCTCTTTGTATTTCGGTTGGATTTCTACTGACTATATTCAAATTTACTGATTTCTTCTAGAGTTGACCTTGGGTCAAAGTTTTCACTCCTCCCTGACAGGAAGAAGACCTGTATTTGGTATCAGCATAGGATCTTAGGTCTAAGACCAGTTTCCTGTCTTCCAGTTTGCTGCCCCTCCTAAACAAGCTTAAGTCTTTCAGTACCTAGGGTCCAGGGAAGCTGGCAGGATTTTCTGTCTTTCCCACAATGACAGCTATCAGCACCTGCATGCCTACAACATCAACAGGAATTGCTTTCAGTCTCCTGCCCTACCCGCTATTCTTTCTTGGAGATTTGAGGGGAAAAAACTTGAGAGTGAAGCCCTCAAGTATTTCAAACTGCTATGTTGCTGGCCCATAACAGGCCTTTTGTTAAACTTTAAAATTTTAGCTGATTCCTCTTATCTCCTTGTGTTGTCACTGGTATGACACCTTATTCTCCCATGCTCTGCCATAGGTAAGACAGTTCATGTGTCCCATTTCTCCTTGGAATTCAGGTCCCATTTCTGTCTTGTGATTTCGGCTCTGTGACTGGTTCAAAAAAGAATTTTGTAGTTTTTGAGGCTTTATTTTTCTCATTGGTAAGAGTAGAAATGGCATTCTTTGCAGCTCTCTATGCCCTAAGTAGAAGCTAGATGTCCTCTGATCTTCATTTTGAATAGTCTGTTTCCAAGTCTGCAAATTCATTGATCTTTTCTTCTGCAGTAAAAAATCTATTAATCTCATCTAGTTTATTTCTCATTTCAGTTATTATATTTTTCATCTCTAGAGATTTTTTTTTATATGTTTCATTTCTCCTTGCACCATATTTGTGTTTTCCTCTATAGTTTTGAACTATGGAGCATATTTATAACATCCATTTTAATACCCTTGTTTGCTAATTCTATCATCCCTCTGATTTCTTGCTCTATTGTTTCTGCTGACGAATTTTACTTGTGGTTACAGAGTATAGTTTCCTGCTTCTTTTGACACTTAGTACTTTTTGATTTGATGCCAGATATTATGCAGTTCACATTGTTGAGTGCTAGATTTTGTTGTATTCTTTTAAAGAATGTTGGGTTTTTGTTCTGGTAAGCACTTAAGTTACTGAGCATCATTTGGATCCCTTTCAAGCATTGCCTTTAAGCTCTGTTAAGGCAGGTCCAGAACAGCCTTCAGCCCCAGGCTAATTTAGACTTATTAAAACAATACCTTTCTGAGGACTCTACACAATGCCAATTATAAGCATACTTTGGAGATACTGTAGGTTCCATCCTAGACCACGACAATAAAGTGAATATTGCAATAAAGTGAGTCATGTGAAATTTTTTATGTCGTAGTGCATATAAAAGTTATGTTTCAACTATACTGTAGTCTCTTACGTATGCAAGAGCATATGTCCAAAAAACAATGTACGTACCTTAATTTAAACATTTTTTATTGCTAAAAAATGCTAACCATCATCTGAGCCTTCAGTGAGTCATAATCTTTTTGCTGGTGGAGGGTCTTGTCTTATGTTAATGGCTGCTGACTGGTCAGTGTGGTAGTTGCTGAAGACAGGGATGCTGTGGCAATTTCTTATAAGAAGACAACAATGAAGTTTGCCACATTGATTGGCTTTTCCTTTCACAAGCAATTTCTCTGTAGTATGTGATGCTATTTGATAGCATTTTACCCACAGAACTTCTTTCAAAATTGGAGTCGATCCTCTCAAACCCTGCTATTGCTTTATCAACTTTATGTATCAACTTTCAAAGTCCTTTGTTGTCATTTCAACAATCTTCACATCCTGTCAAGTAGAGTTCATGTACTTACTTTGTTCATCCATAAGAATCAACTCCTCATTTATTAAAGTTTTATCACGAGATTGCAGAAATTCAGTCATATCTTCAGGCTCCACATATAATTCTAGTTCTCTTGCTATTTCCACCATATCTGCAGTTACTTCCTCCACTGAAGTCTTGAACCCCTTAAAGTCATCTATGAGGACTGGAAATAACTTCTTCCAAACTCCTATTAATGTTGATATCTGTACCTCTTCCAATGAATCATTAATGTTCTTAACTAATCTAGAATGGTGAATCCTTTTCAGAAGGTTTTCAATTTACTTTACAGAGATCCCTCACAGGAACACCTATCTATGACAGCTATAGCCTTATTTCTGAAATAGTAAGAGTTCAAAGTCAAAATTACTCCCTGATCCATAGGTTGCAGAGTGGATGTTGTGTTAGCAGACATGAAAACAACATCCATCTCCATTAGAGCTCTTAGATGACCAGATGCATTGTCAATGAGCAGTAACATTTTGAAAAAAATCTTTTTTTCCTGACCTGCAGATCTCAACAGTGAGCTCAAAATAACCATGTTATAAACAGATGTGCTGTCATCTAGGCTTTGTTGTTCCACTTAGAAAGCAAAGGCAGAGTAGATTTAGCATACTTCTTAAAGGCTCTAGAATTTTCTAAGTGATAAATGAGCATTGGCTTTAACTGAAAGTCGCCACCTGCATTAGCTCCTAACAAGAGAGCCAGCCTGTCCTTTAAAGCTTCGAAGCCAGGCACTGACCTCTCTCTAGCTATTAAATTCCTGCATGGCATCTTCTTCAAATATAAGGCTCTTTCATCTATATTGAAAATCTTTTGTTTAATGTAGCTGCCTTAATTCATTTAGCTAGATCATCTGAATAACCTGCTGCAGCTTCTACATCAGCACTTGCTGCTTCACTTTGCACTTTGATGTTATGGAGACTGCTTCTTTACCTAAACTGCATGAACTAAGCTGTTAGCTTCAAATTTTTCTGTAGCTTTCTTACCTCATTCAGCCTTTATAGAATTGAGGAGAGTTATGGCCCTGCTATGGATTAGGCATTCGCTTACAAAAATGTTGTAATTGATTTTATCTTCTATCCAGACCACTAAAACTTTATCTGTATCAACAATAAGGCTGTTTCACTTTCTTATCATTTGTGTGTTCACTGGAGTAGCACTTTTAAATTCCTTCAAAAACTTTTCCTTTGCATTCACAACTTGACTATTTGGAGCAAGAGATTTAGCTTTTGGCCTGTCTTGGCTCTTAACATGTCTTCTACTCTAAACTTAAGCACACTTCCAGATTTCAATTTAAAGAGATACATGACTATTCCTTTTACTTGAACACTTAGAGGCAATTGTGTAGGGTTATTAATTGGCCTAATTTCAAAATTTTTGTGTTTCAGGAAATAGAGAGGTCCAAGAAGAGGGAGATGGGGAATAGTCAAAACACATAGTATTTATTAATTAAGTTCACTGTCTGATATAGGCAGTTTATGACACCTCAAAACAAAATTGTAACATCAAAGACAGGCCACCATAACAAATATAACACAGTAATCCTGAAAAAGTTCGAAATATTGTGATCATTACCAACATGTGATACAAAGACATAAAGTGAGTAAATGCTGTTGGAAAAATGGGGCCAGTACACCTGTTCCAGTCAGAGTTGCCACAAACCTTCAATTTATTTTAAAAAAAAAAATGTGCAAAGCACAATGCAATAAAAGGAGATATATCTGTATTATTAGATCTTTCTACTTTGGTTGTCTGGAAGACCTATTCCCAATTTTGTGTGAGTCTGAGGAATTGTTCCGCCTATTCCTTTCAAGTGTTTTTACTGGTCTCAAGTTGTTTCCTCTGATGTATGCACACATATCAGTAGTTAGCCAGAGTTGAAGGAACCCCTCTGCAGATCTCAAGTTCTTCCTCTGTGCTCCCTCCCTTCTTCCCTGCAAATTCAATCCTCCTTGGCTTCCCTGAATTCTGTTCTTTGTCACCTCAACTCAGTAAGACTATTAGATGATGTCTGATTTCCTCTTCCCATTGCTGTGGCTTGGAATCTTCCTCCAGGCAGTCAGTTAGAGAATTGTGGAACTCATTTTATTTATTTTCCTTCTCCCATGCACCATTAGTTTTCAATGTTTGAAAACTAATGGTTTAATTGAGACTACTATAAAACTTGCTAAGCTTTTTACACTTCTTGGAAATCCTTCCACCAGCCCTTCTTCACCCAAAATTAAGAAAAAAATCATTCTCCTGGTCTTTCTCTAGCAACCCCATTTTTATAGATCAGAAAGCTAGAACACAGTAAAATTTGACTCCTATAAATAATCAGACTTTATGACCAAAAAAACTGCTCAGAGGATTGAGAAGAAAACATAACACTTCCAAATTTGTTATTATCTTTACATTTTGCAGTACCCTAAATTAAATACATCCTGCTCGGCTAGATTTTACCATAATAGATATTGAATTTGATAAATTCTTGGAAAATTTAAAAACTTTGTTAAACTACTTTTGTTTTTATGATACTGTAATGAGGTTCTCTTATTTCTAACCTCAGACATTTTCTTCCTAAAATACTTTGAATTCCACTAGGTCTGGTAACATTTGAATTTGGAACAAACTGCTCTAAGAATATGATCTCCTGCACTAACTGCACACATCATTATTATTAAAAGGTTATAAAGCTGGCAATTTTCTAGCTCTTATTCATCATTTCAGTTATGGAATACAATGTCCGGTTTGTAGTTTCTATACTGTTTTCCTTCAGTATGTTGACTAGTTCTCTAAATTGAACCTTAGGTATTTTTTTGTTAAGGTCTTCAATTCCTGGTCATGTTTTACATAATTTGATATATTACATACATGTATATGCTCTAGATGTCATATAGCATGAAAATATTTGTGAAAATTGTTTTTGTTAAACTTTTTTTATGTCATTGCTTCTTAAGATTATGTTTCTGACAATGTTAGCTACTTACATTTATTTTTGACACATTTTTCCTGAATTGTTTCTTGCCTATATCAGACTATACTCAATAAAAAAAAAAAAAAAAAAAAATCACGAATTTCATTAAAATATTTTGGGGAAAAAAATAAACAGTAAAACTCATACTTTAAATTTGTATTTTGAAACAATTCTATTCTTCCTCTGAGAGAATCCTATATGCTGGAAACCTAAACTTTAACTTTGGGCTCTAATCCTGGACCTGTCTCATATAAGAAAACTAGTCTTGCTCTAATCATACTACTTAAATGCCCATTTGAACATTGTTGGGTTTTTTTTTTCAACTTTGTTCATAAAGTTACATTTTGTTTCTAAAACATTCCAAGCTCAATTCCACTGAAGGCTGCTGGACTTGTCAGCCTCTCTGCACGACATGTTCTTATGTCAGAACATTCAGGTGTCCACTCAAATGTCGCTTCCTCAGAAGAACCTTCTCTGACTATCTTATCTAAAATAGTCCACTCTATTCTTTTTCTATCATATTTTATGAAGTCATAAATATTTGCCTTGCTTCCTCTGTAGAGGTAATATAATATAGCTGGTAACCTTTGGTAAAACTTCATAACTCACATTTTTTCCCTTTTCGTAATATAAAGTGCTTTAATTTGTATTGCCACTTTATTTACATTTTCCTACCATTTCCTATTATTTTTATTTTATTGTATCACATTCGCTCTCATCGAAACCAAAATCCTTTTGCATTTTCTGTTCTTGTAATGTGTTCTATTCACAACTTTATAAAATATGCATAAGAATTTACTTGCATCTTTATGGTTTACTAAATTTTATATTTTCTTTTTTTCCCAGACCATATAAAAATCTTATTTCGTGTTTCAGTAACTGTTTCTTATTTTGAGTAAGGTGCCCCTCCCCGATATAAAATGCTTTAAAATATTCTGAACGGAAGATTATAGCAGATAAGTAACATGAATTAAAAAAATATTCAGGGATCCGAAGCAACTGTTTAATAGTACATAAGTTCAGAGTTATAAAAGATATCTTAAGCTCAAGGAAGAAGTACAAAGACAACTCCTAAAGGGTAGGTAACTATCATATTGTTGTTAAGCAAATACCATGCTCACTGGAATTCAAGTTTCTAGCAGCAATAATAAGCTTAATAACAGAATATACAGCTATTCTTAGTGTTGAGAATAGAAGTGATCCAGGAATGACTGCATTTATTCTATACTTACTTCCTTAACTTTTTTGGATTATATTCAGCCTATATCTATTTTAGGAACTGCTTTGGAAGGTCCTTATGTTTTATGCAAGGAACTGCTATTTCCCCAGATGAATAGAATATCCATTCTCTGACTCCAAGTTTCCATGACAATAAAAACAAAACATTCATCAGCACCAACTTGGTATTTGATGGCAAATGCAGCTGCAGTTTATAACAGTTCGATCTTTATCCCAACTCTTTCCTTCAGAACAGAGGCACTATATTTCTCCAAAGAAACTGAACTGTTTTTACAGTGATTTCCCCATCCCCACCACAGACCTAAACACTAACAACTAAATGTGCTATACCATCTCCAATCATTAAATCACCCACTCTTCCAAGGCTCATGCCAAATAGAATGAAAAGTTCCTGAATTTTGCTAAGAGCACATCTGATTTGTGAATTCTGAAAGATCAGTTGGTTTAAGTATTACATACACCTTTGGAGAAACATACAGTGTTTAAGTTTTCATGATAATCAAAGAGAAGACAGAATTTTGGAAGCGATATTCACACTAAACAAAAAAGCTATTAAATTCAATCGAATTATGGTAGGACAGTGCCCCCTTGTGTCTTGGTATTTTTACCTTGACTAAATCCACTATTAATTTCCTTAGAGTTCTATGGTACAGATTTGAATAATTTTATATCATAGAAATAAACAAGACTTGATAAACAGGACTAGCAGATCTCCTAAGACAAAAAAAAATCTTAATTTATTACAATATAAATACACTGGCTATTCAATATTAATGATTTTAACATGTATAATCTGCAATATGAGGAAAATGTAATGAATTTGGATAGATTCAGTAGTCATTTTTAATTTAAATTTCATATTTAATTTACTATTAGTGAGAAGAAGTTTTAAAAATGAAAAGAAATAACTCAGCACCATCAATTACATTTTCTCTAGTAGCGATTCTCTGTACTAGTATTGGCTTCCTTCATTATCACCTAGGGAACTAGTGAGGTCCAAGCTTTACTAGATAGAAAACAGTTTGCACTAAATGGAGGAAATTAACATGAAATTTTAAAAGATATTTGCAGTGACAATACAAGAAATTCTCTAAGTTACATAAACTTTTAGAGAAAAAACATACAGAAAAACATCATCCACGTTTTAACCCCACTCAAAATGTTATCACTTACACTAGAGGCCTGGGTATGAACACTGTAAAAAATCAGAATCTCAGGCCCCATCTCAAATGATCTGAATTAGAACTTGCATTTTGGCGAGATCCCTAGAAGATTCTTATAGTCTTTAAAGCTTAAGAAACTCCCTGCTCTCCTATCCCCAACTATCGAAGGGGTGGAGGATGAGACCTGATTGACTATTTAGGCATGGGGGATAGCTTTAGAGACCAAGTAGATTCAAAAAAAGAAAATCAGAAACAGCTTTGGAAGGATAGCAAAGCATTAAAAATATAAGAAATCTCAATAATTTATGTAGTTACTAGTGCTACTTGTTTACAGAATAAACATTTATATTAAAGCTGTAATGTTCCATCAAATTACAGTCATCCCTCAGTATCCAAAAGGGAGATTGGTTCCACTCCCCATCTCGTCACAGTGGATACCACAATCTGAGGATGCTCAAGTCCCTTATTAAAACGGTGTAGTATTCGCATTTAACCTACACACATCCTCCATATACTTTAAAATAATCTCTAGATTATTTATAATATCTAATACAATGTAAATGCTATGTAAATAGTTATAATACCATATTGTTTAGAAAGCAAAAAACTTTGTACAAATTCAGTACAGATACAACCACTGTAGGTCTAACTACGAAATACACATCAGCAATAACATAACATTTTTTTCCAAATATTTTTAATATGAGGTGGACTGAATCCGTGGAAGCAGAATCCATGGAAATGAAGGACTATTTTCAAATAAGTTCAGGAATATCAACTATTCGAGCTCAGAATTTGAGCCTATTTGCACCAACTATCATCTATTTCTCTTTCTGTCACTTCCAGTTTAAGACTAAACAAATTCCAAGATAATCTTAGGATGTGCCACCTCACATCTGTCACTTTCTTTCTACCATTAACTCAATTCAAGTTGTTATAGATGAACACCTAAGCAATTACCTCTTAACTGGTACCCTCACCTGTCTCTCTTTGCTCCATCTTAACCACCATCTCAATTCAAGTTGTTATAGATGAACACCTAAGCAATTACCTCTTAACTGGTACCCTCACCTGTCTCTCTTTGCTCCCATCCATCACTGATGATAAACTCATTCTGAAAGCACTTTCGTCACTATATTCTATTGTTCAAAACTGATGAAAGTTTCCCAATGCATGGCATACAAAATCCATTTTTTAATTCTGACATACCAAGCTCTCCACATTCAGGTTCTAATCTAACCTTTTTTGCTGTTGTTGCTTTTTAATTTTGAAAAAAGTCCAAAGTTTATGAAAAAGTTTTAAGTACAGTAAAAGGAACTTTTCCCCCTTGAACCATTTCTGAGAATAAGTTGCAGACATGATGCTCCACCATCCCCCAATACTTTAGTATGTCCTACTGCATTCTGTGCAAGAAACTACTGTGCAATTCAACTACCATAATCATCAAATTAACATTTACACACTACTACCATTTGAGTTTTCCTAAATATCTCAATGATGCCTTTGCAAAAGAACCAAGTTCAGAATCATAATTGCCTTTGGTTTCTTTTCCTAACTTTCTTTACTTGTCCCTCAATCTGAATTTGCTTTGTCTGATGTTTCCTAAACATTACATTCAGTCCATGCATCTTCAGTAGGAATATCACAGAAGTGATGCTGTGTTCTTCCCGATACATCCTATTAGGTGACACATAAACTGAATTATCTCATTATTGATAATGTTCACTTTGATCCCTTCATTAATGTGTCTGCCAAGGCTTCTCAACTGAAATGTTACTTTTCCCCGTTGTAATTAATAATTATTTTGTGGGTAGGTACTTTGAGACTACATAAAAATCCTGTTCTTTACAAAATCTTAAATCTATTTATATCAGCATGGACTCACGGTTTCCTATTTTATTCAATGGGTTATAATTCATTACTATTGATATTTATTTTGCTGTTCAAATTGTCACAGATTTGGCCAAAGGGAGCTCCTTCAAGCTGGCTTGTGTGATGTTCTTCCAAGTCTTCATCATTCTTTGAGTATGTCCTTATTTTCCAGCATAATATGATGTTCTAGGCTTATCTTGTTCCCTTCCCCTGCCCTAGACCTAGAATCAGTCATTTCTCCAAGGAGCCCTGGTTTCTTTTAGTGGAGAATGGTATTTAGAAACTAAATTCTGGACATGAGTTATGGTCACTGGTACTAAGGTTTTGCTATTCCCTGTCTCTTAGTGGACAGGATGAAGAATATATGTATACATATACATACACATATATACACAACACACATTTATAGCTAAATTTCTCTCACTATATTTATTAGAAACTATGAGTTCACACATATATCTCCAATTCCCATCTAATACTACAGGATTCATTCTAGTTTTCTTCCTTTATTTGTGACTTTCTTCTCCACCACTGAGAAATCTCCTTACCCATAAATGTATTTACTTAGTTAATAAATTCCCCTCGTCTATAACCCACTTGCAGTTGCTGCCATCGCAGCATCCTCTACCCTTCAGTGTGAATGCCATCTAGCACAGAAGCTCTTCTTTCTCCTCTTGTTTGCTGTGACCATTGGCTTCCAAAGAGGCTGCTACACAAAACCAAGCAGGACCATGCCTGTGTCCTCCCTCCTTCAAGCTTTTAAACACTCTAACTATCCCTCTGGTTTGTGCTTCTTCCCTTTATGATTTTCAATCAAGAGTTCCTAAATCTTTTTCCCACCTTTCCACAACATATCAATTTTCCTATTCCTACCTACCCATTGCACCCTCCTGCAAGTCAGAGATGTGCCTATGTTGACTAATTTGATATCTGACTGCAGAATTACAAGGCCATATGGTATAAAAGGAAAGTAAAGGTGATTCTTCTGAGCTGTAAATACTTCAAATGTTTCTTAAAAATTACTAAATAAATGGAGAGACTCTAAGAACAAAGAGTGGGAAACTGTGAGCTAATGCCTGCTTTTACTACTTTAGGTGGAGAGTTTGTCTTTTATCTATATCTGGAGATAATGCAACAACTTCTGGATCCACAGTAAGAAAATCACAAGTAATCTAAACTTGTTCACAATGACTAAGACAGTAAAGAAAATTTAAAGAGAGGAGAAATATTTCTGGAGAAGAAAAGGTGAGAGTTTGCTTTAAATATCTTATGAGATGTCATACTTTGGTGTAATCCCAAGTGCATGTAAGCAAAATAGGAAAATTCTAGGGCAGGGGTCCCCAACCCCTAGGCCGCGGACTGGGAACTAGTCCATGGCCTGTTAGGAACCAGGCTGCACAGCAGGAAGTGAGCGGTGGGCAAGCCAGTGAAGCTCATCTTATTTGCAGCCACTCCCCACTGCTAGCTAGCATCATCACCTCAGCCCCACCTCAGATCATCAGGCATTAGATTCTCATAGGAGCACTGGGGACCGCTCTTCTAGGGAGACATTTTGGTTTATAAGCATATCATAAAGCAGATCTCTCTAACAGAATATCCAAAGATTAAACAACTACCTTAGGGTAGTACATTATTGAAGATATTCAAAGAATAGGTAGGACAACATCTTGATGGAGACGTAAAGGCGGGCAAGACAAAAAGGACAGTACTGGACTTGGAGTCAGAAGTCACGATATACTGGTTAAAAGCACAGGCTGTGGTATTTCACTGGGTTTGCAATGTATATTGTCAATCCTGGGCAAATTAATTACCTCAGTTTCCTCATATGTAAAGTGAAAACAATTATGTCTATTTGCATAGGACTGTTGTGTGAACTTAATGCACTAATATACACAGAAGGCTTAGAAACTAAATTCTGGACACTAATATTTAACAGTGTCACAAATAAATACTTTCTATTGTAATTACATAGTACTTTGTAAGCAACAAACTCTAAGATATGGAAGGTTTTATTATTTATTAGGCATTAACTCTATAAATTTAGGGTTTTTATCAATCTTGTTCCAATTGTTTCCCCAGTCCTTAGCACAATGCCTGGTGTTTAGCATATCATTTATAAATATTTGTTAAGTAAAAGGAGATTAAAATACTAATGGGTTGTTAGATTATGAACCTTTTAAAGTCCTTTCCAATGCTGATAATCTATGACCCAGCCATGTGGTATTAGTAAAAGAATATCTTCATGTTAATATCAGTAATCATTGGCAATCTTCTCTTTTGTCCATTTAGAATGATCAATCAATTAGATGGATACTTTTTATGGGCCTAACATATTTACCTACAATCTAGTTGATAAAACAAGACAATCACATGGCATAATATATTTAACATAATATATTTAACATTAGAAAGTAAGCTCCATGAAGGTGGGACTAAAGAGAGTTGCTTACTGCTATTTTTCTCAGCACCTAACACTGCTGACTGAATTAATTTCAAAAAAGGAGTTGGAAAAGAGAGAGCTAGGTAGATCAGGACTGTTACATGTTTCATAGAACAAACAGGCAGATAAAAGCTGAGAAGATTTGGAAAGGAGAGGGGATGAAAGGAGAAAATAGCATTCCATGAGTAAGAAAGACCGCCCAAAGCAATTACAAAAGAGGAAATGAGCAGAGTGTGTGAGTAGACTTGCCTATCTAAAACAAAGAACTAGGATCTAGTGAAAAATAGCAGAATATATATTCAACATATATCTACTTAGGATTCAATGCATATGTCAGATACTAGGTTCTCCCCAATACCTGGGTTGGAGAAAAAATATAAACAATTTTATGTGTCTTAGATGTTATCAACAACAAAATGTGTATCGGAGAATCGTCCAAACAACTCATAACTTTTGACCAAGCAACTTCTTAATTATTAGAAATTTCTCCTTATAAGGAAATAACTGAGTTAGGACGAAACTTTACACATAAAAGACACTCAATATAGAACTGTTTATAAACAATTTAAATTGCCAGTAACAGGTGAGGAATGAAGAAAATTATACTATCATACCCTAGAGTCCTTCAAAATCATACTTATGGTAAGTGCTTATTATATAATATTAAGTGAGCCAAATACAAGATTGAATATGTTCTCATCTGTGAAAAAGTATGCAAAGGAAAAAATCATCATCCAATTATGAAGCTAGAAAACTTTAAGAGGTAGGGCGGGGAGGGGGACTCATAAAAATGTAAAGGAATATACACAATTGTCCCCAAAATATTTAAGTTTTACTTAATACTATACATTTGTATATTATTTTTCTTGATTAAACTACATTTGTAATTCATCATTTGTGTTTTTCAGATGGTGAACAACAGGTGTGATTTAAGTGAGAAAGGTAATCTAAAACCCAATCAAATGGCCCCAACCACTAAAGGTAGGCCTGGTCTCTATTCTTCAAAAGAATGGTGACTGAATGTACACTAATATGTTTCAATGAAGTGTTTGTATGTTTTAAATTGTGGTAAAATGCACACCACATAATATTTATTATCTTAACAATTTTAAGTGTTTAATTCAGTAGTGTTAAGTATACTTATATTGTTGTACAATCAATCTTCAGAACTCTTCATCTTGCAAAACTAAAATTCTATAACCATTAAATAATTCTCCATTCACCCCTCACTCCCAAGCCCCTAGCGACCACCATTCTGTTTTCTGCCTTTATGAATTTTACTACTCAAGGTACTTCGTATAAGTGGAATTACACAGTATTTGTCTTCATTGTGACTGGCTTATTTCACTTAGCATAATGTTCTCAAAATTCATCGATGTTGTAGCATATGTCAGAATTTTCTTTCTTTTTAAGGTTTTATAATATTCATTGTATGTTTATCCAAACATTTTGTTTATCCATTTTCCATCAATAGGCACGTGGATTACTGCTACCTTTTGTTGTTGTTGTTGTTGTTACTGTTTGAAGGACTTTATTTAGTAATATATTGATTTATTATCTTTATATCTTCTCTGATGCATAAAGGATTTGGCCACTTTTTGACTACTGTGAATAATACTGCTATGACCACTGAGTATACAAAAATCTCCAGACTCTGCTTTTAACCTTGGAGGGTATATACCCAGAAGTGGCACTGCTGGATCATAAGGTAATTTTCTTTTTAATTTTTTGAGAAATAAACTGTTTTTAATTAAATGACTACCCCTCACATTCTTGTAAGAAAGAGAACTTCTACTATACTCTAAATGTTAACACTGATTGGATGATGAAATTATGAGTGAATGAAGTTTACTGTCTCCCTTTTGGTTTACTATAATGTCCAAATTTTCTATAGCGAGATTATGGTAAACAATGAAAACATATATAATTTCTTTTGCCGCTATTACTTTTTCTTGTGAGTGTATTACAGCAAAGGCCTGAATATTCCTGGCCTCTAGATATTAGGGCATCTACTATGGTATGAATGTTTGTGTCTCCTCAAAATTCATATGTCGAAACTAACCCTCTAAGTGATGGTATTAGGAGGTGGTGCCTTTAAGAGATGACAAAGTTATGGGGGCAGAGCCCTCATGAATGGGATTAATGCCCTTATAAAGAGGACCAACATTGCTCCCTAGCTCCCTTGCACCATGTTGATACAATGAGAAATCTGCAACCCAGAAGAGATCTCTGATTCAGCCAGCTGGTACCCTGATTTCCCAGCTTCTAGTACTGTGAGGAATAAATGTTTGTTGTTTATAAGCAACAAACTGGTATTTTGTTATAGCAGCTCAAATGCACTAAGACTGCAAGTATACTCTCCTCTATGGGTGTAGTCCAAAGCTATAAAACATTTTTGGGGTTTTAATTCAAAGATTTAAACATAAGAGATTTCTTAGTGATTGCAAATAAAGATGATGGCTAGATACATGAAGAGTTCTTTAATGGTTTAGGATGATACAGGAGCAAAGCTCTGTGTAATGAGTGATGGTACTAATTTTTACAGAGAAAAGCATTAAGATTCACTATAGTATGCCTAGTCCAGAGAATCTATCTTCTGCTACCGATTATCAAAATCACTGCTAATACCCTTAAACAATATGGAAGTAGTTGAAATCTAGTTATATTTGTTAAGATTTCCAAAAATATCCATATTATAGGACATTAGACATTTGCTTTTCAAATTTAGGATATGTAGTTAATATCTACAAAATAAGTTATTAAAGAAAGATAATCATTCTTTGTAGTACAAGCTAATTAAAAATTTTAAGAGCACAGCAAAGTAAATATTAAAGGGAAGAGAATGTCAGAGCAAGAGAAAAGATATTGGAGGAAAGGGGTAGCTCAAGAGAGGGAGGAAAGGAAGAAACAGAAAGACAGATTGAAATGGACAGAAAAGACTAATTTTCATGTGTTTCTGACAGTCTAAACACGATCTTAGCTAAAGGACCTCTCAAAGTCCTTTCAGAAACTGGAATTCTGTATAAAGCTTAAATTTGAACTTAAATTCTGAATTGAAATGACCTCAATTACTGGTTAATATAATCATATGTTCACTTACGTACTTAAAACTTCACAGTATCAGAAATATTAGTTATAATACTCTAAATCTAAAATTTTGATCATTTAATAATAGCAGAAGTCTTAGTAATCTAATGCATCAAAAAAGAGACGCTAATCTAATGCATCTGAAAGAGAGACTATTTTAATGGCTTATAACTTGTTTACACAACATAATATTTGGTCATTTGCTTTTTATCTTTTAATCCCAATAAGATGGTTAGGCCTTTTCTAATCCCTTTTTTTGCCTATTCTTTTCCCAGTCTAATGAATTCCTTTAATAACAAGTCATTTCTAAAATAAACAGCTGTCTTTTTCTTAGAATTAACTGCTAGAATGGCTTATAAGGTGACACACTTGACTAACCCCCACAAAGCATCACTATTTGGTATGGTTTAGATACTGGTTAATTGCGCTGTACTTGTTGTCTGGGGTAGCATCTGCAGTTGTCTGAACTTCCACTGGAGGCGGCGACTCTCCAAGCAATCCCCTAGACTTCTCAATGGTTTTTGTAAGTCAGTAATGGCTAACAAACACAGTAAGAGAAAGAGGCTTTTAAGTTAAGGCCCATTCCAAGCTTAGGGAAAAACTCTTCCAAAATCTGACTTAAGCACTGAGAACCAGTTCTAAACACTGTTAAAGGAAAAAGCATGAAAAACAGAAATCCTCAGATAGTGCTCAAATGTTATTTTAGACATTAGATCAAAGTCCAATCTCATGAAAATTTTGGCCACCCAGTGATGCTAACAAGTAAGAAGAAAACAAAAAAATTGGAACCCTTTTTCTTTTACCTCTGTTCTCTTTGATAAAGTGCTAGCAAGGAGAAAACTGGCATAAGAATAGGCTGCTGAAGAGAGGGAAAAGTAGAATTAGTGGTAATATTCTTTAAATCAAATCTTCTTTATGATAAACACTACCAACACGGGAGAAAAGCACAGTTCTTTGGAACTGTAACTTCTGTCAATATAAAAACAAACAAAATTTTGTAAAATTATTGTAACCCTACAATTCAAACAAATTTAGATAGCAGTTGCAGTGCTGCTGTATTATAGAAGCAATACCATCACCACTGAATATCAGTGGTTAGAATGTATGAATTCTGCAGTTGTTCCAATGCTCCTAATTAACACGAAATATATTTTTAGAAATAGTAATTTTAGACAGCACAATTTAAATTTGAAACTATTAAAACTCTTTGACTATTATCGATTGTTTTTCAAAATAATAAAAGCCCGTCAAAGTGTCAAACTTTTACCAAAGTGGAAAAAAACTTTCATTATTCATTCCATATTCTATACAAATGATAATTTTTAAATAGCAGAAATATGTTTCATTTATAAGCATATACTAAAGATGGTTAAAAAGCTCAGCCTTTAACTTCTATGTATGTCTCAGATACTCAGAGTAAACTTTCAAAGATGTCAGTAGATTGAGGGCTAGTTTAGAAGATGTGAGAAATACATTTCTTTACCCCTTTTGCTCAGGGAGGGCATGTTACCTAATGTATGAAAGACATTCTAGCTCAAAATTATTGGCCCATTATTTTATTTAGAAAGAAAAAATGTAGAACTACACATAATTTGTTGACGTCAGTTCTATATTTCGCCTAAACAGAGTGGAAAAAAAAATTTCAATGATTTCAAAAGAAATTGAAAATAATCAAGCGAGTTTCTTAGTACAAGACTGTTTCATAAAAAATGTTCTACACTGTTTTTCCCTCTCTGAGCTAAAATATACGTAGTTTTTAGTAACAACACATTTAAACATTCTATAAGAAACTAATCTTTGGTTACACTGATCATTTTACCAAAGCGGCTTTTAGTTTTCCAATTCTCACCAGACAAATTAGATTAAGTATAACAGGGACACACTTAAAATGAAGAAACCTAAAGTTAGCAATTTTGTTTTATTACTGTTTAACAGAACAACAAACCTTATCTTCTACTATTACATGTAATATAGTTAGTTCAGTTAAAAAACTGAAAACATTTTTAAAAAGGTTTTTCTATCTTACACCTTACAAATCCAATTCATTTCACGAGGGGCTGCTGTTTAAGCATTACTAAAACAATTTCGGAAATGACACTGCTTGCTCTTTCAGGTCTACAAACCTGAAAGAAGGTTGATATAGTCAGATTTTTAATGTTAAAAAAGAAAAAAATCACTTTAGATATTGCTCTAAAAATAACAAACAAGCCTATGTAAACCATAATTTTAAAGTAATGTGCTATGTATATAATCTCTTTCATAGCATTTTACAAAAGACTGCACAGAATCCATTTTTTAACAATCTTTCCTTCTTTGTTTACTTCTTTATATTTTGTTTCTTTAAAAAAATGTTCTTTTTCCAATTACAAGGAGGAAATAAAAAGAAATGCAACCCTTTTATGTAAAGTAAATCCATCTGGATGTTTGTTGCATCCCGTACTATAAACCTGTGATCCCCAACCAGAATGAGTTATAGTAAAGCTGCAGGCAAAATTGTCTCCATATACCACAATCCATTATCCCTGTCAAGTTAATGTTCCATGTTGAGCCATATGGCACGGGTACACATTCAACAAAGGAAATTCCTTAAACTTGTTATAATCAGCACTTGCAGTCATCCAAAAAACTGACATAAACAGCTTTATTGTGTTTAGTGCATTTCAGTTAATATCCATGACAAAAACAGGAAACAGTACAGGAAAAGGAGGAGGAATGTGGGGGAACAGAGTTATTAAAAAAAAAAATGTACATTCTATAATTAGATTTTTTTCCCTAAGCAAGTGATTTTCAATTACAGTAAGCTCCAACCTCTTGACAGTGATCCACTGGGCCATATTTAAGAAAAAACAAAATTTAATGACATCAATTTTCCATGGCATGAACAAACCTAAACATAAAGTCTTACAGTATCTGATCATATAAAGCAGTTCAGGCAAAATAATGAATAATTTGAATTTTCATGTTTGTTTTCTTTACAGTTGTCTTATAATCAGTAAAATCTAACAATGCTTCATTAAAAAAATAAGGCAATTTAAATAAAGTGTCTTTATATGCATTAAGTGTAGGTCATGGACAAATCAAGGGTTCCCAGAAGCCTTTGGTACCTGGCACAGCCCAGCACATCAAACTCTAGTCAAGGTACAAGTAGAGCAGAACTTCATTTCAGCCCCCGCAGTGACAACAATAAAACGCTGAGAAAACACACTATCAAATACTGAACTCAGCATCAATTTCTGTTAATTACAGCCTTGTCAGCAACGTGATTATTCAAACAACTCATGCAAATGTTAATGAGGCCTTATTTGCATATTTATTTTTTCCTTTGTTGAAATGTCATTGATTATTACATTCTACTATGATGAATGTGGTTGATGATGTGCTCTGATATGTAATTAGTCATTAGGTGGAATGAATAGATCAATTATGAAAAAGGACTAAGATTAAGAAATATCAAACAAGACCGCCCAATATAACTATAGAATCTTGAAAAAAAAGAACCTAATAAATAATTTCTTGACATTTAAACTGCAACATCAGTAGTTTTCAATAAATAAACCACTACTTTTGTGAGGTTAAATGAAGGCTTAAAAATATATCGGTATTTTGATAATCCAATTATGATCATAGAAACCATCTTTTTAAAAATTGCAAACCACCTTAAGTGGCATGTCAGAACAACAAACAGCAAAAAGAACAGATTTTCCTTTAGAGCTATACAAATTAGAACTATATAAAGTATATGTTAATCCAGTATGAGGAAGAGGAGGTAGAAACAGGTCAAAAGAGAAAGGAGTTTAACATCTTAGGCAGAAGGGGTAGGAACCTGATGGAGAATGACGACCTTCATAAAAACAATGTTGTGCAAAAACAAACTCCTTCAAATCCCAATTTATTCTTAGAGGAAAAGGATTATTTAGCCTCTGAAACTGTTTGCTGTAACTATCCAGCCAGCACTTGCTATTCACAGATGAAAAAAAAAAAACACATTACTGCAGACCAGATGGGAACATTCCACATGACCAAACCAATCAATCACCTCCATGGGGCGCAGGTGCAACACAGCCGTGTAGCAACACACCATTTCACAGTCTATCGGGCACAAACACATGGCCACCAATCAATGGCACCCCGAGGACCTCAGAGGGGGCAGGCTCTCTGGAGTCTTACTGGTCCATGCCTGATGACTTCATAATCACACATCATTTCATTCACTAGAGGATACAAACTAGCATTCTAATAACCTTCTACTGAAAATGGTCATGTTGTGCATATTAATACAGTGCTGTTTGGAGTGAAGCAACTGACTTTACACGGCAGGCTAGGCAAGGCATGCAGGGTTGAAACAACCTGCAGCTAGAAACTTCCTATTTGGAGATGGCTGTTGTGTTCAGGCTGAAATCAATGGCAATATGATTCATTCTGCCACATCAAAGTTGGCATGCAAGGCTCGTATCTTATACAAAGCAACTGTTAAACAATAGTATGCTTGAAAGAATAAGGGACAAAAGAGGATGAAAATAAAAAGGGAAGTTGGTAATCGTGTATGAAGGATAAAAAGGCTCCACATCTTTCTAAAATAACCTAATTAAAACTGAATTGCAAATAAATATTAGGCAACCATGAATAAAATAATATATTTACTGGCTTAGTTTTCCAGTGCTTGAAGGGTGACTCTGTACAGTGTACAATTATAGGAGAAGATAAATAGAACAATTTCCAACTAACACTGCTAAAATTTCACCAAGGCAGAGTTCCAGTCTGTTAGGTAGCATCTCACAGAGAGATTTAGGCAGGGATACCTTGGATAACTGAATATTCTGAATAACTGATTCACCATACACCATATAGAGATGACCTAATTTTAAACCAGGAAAAACATGCTTCATCCTAAAAAAGAAAACTAGTTAACTCAAATCCTTGGTGGAAAAAGGCCAAGCATACATCTGTTTTTAAACAGCAGATTTCTTCGATACTTCAGAGGGCACTTTGGGACCTTAAAGGGTACTCAGATTCTACTAGGAATATCAATCACCAGAGCCAAAGTTCATGTGGAAACCAATGCAAGACATGTAACAGAGTCTAAATGGACCCTTTGACAACATTAAAAGTTGGCCTGAGTGATTGGTTTTTGATGCTAATATTCTTATCACGTTGTCTCTCATTAAAACAACATATAGACAATCCGATGAATATCATGCTTTCCTCGTATGAGGCTAGTACTGATTATGTCTTTTACAGGCTAAAAAAAGAATGTATACATTCTATGAAAATATATCTACTATAACAGAGGTCACTCTGGGAAAGAAATCTAGTTATTAGTGAAAGATATATTGTTATTATTATTTCACAAAGAAATAACTGGCAAGATAATGTCATTGGTGGTTTATTACATAGCATTTACTTTAAAATGCACGCCTAACTTCTTTCTAAATGGAATATCTTAGACTAAAAGAGGACACGAGATTCAAGTCATAAGACTATGACGCTATATTTCAGGTTCTCACTAATTAGCTGTGTTAGTCTTCATCAGGTCAGATAATGTTGAAGACTTCAACTTATTAAAGTGTAGAGTGACCAGATTAGAGAGGATCTTGAAGTTTCTCCTAATTTACGATCTCACTTTGTGGCCTGACATCTTTAAAGGCTTTATCTAGTAGTTTTCAGAGTACCATGTAGGGATGAATAGAGATCAGGTGTGTGCCAGTTTCAAATGCCTGGCGAGAAAGAATAAAATGTACTTATTATTATAATAGACAAGCAGGTACAAAAGACAATCATTCCTTTGGTTTATAGAAGTAATTTGAGTTGAAGTCTGTTGGTTCCCCAGACAAAATAACAATACCAAAATTGTATAATATTACAACCCCCGCCTCTGAACACCACAACTAAAAAGGAGCACGAAATCTTTTCAAATAATCTTTGAGCTAAAGTTTCCTGAAGTGTCTCACATAGAGGCTGAGCTATCCTTGCAATAGCTATGTTAAAGCTAAAAATGATATGGATTGAACCCATTTAAAGGATGATGACTAGCCTCAGCAAATCAGCAGGAGACACTGAACAGCATGTTACCAGTAGGCATCTCTTTCTTGATTCCAAGTTTAGTCCTTAGTGAAAGTACCTATGTTTGAACCTTTTTCCCCAAGACACAGGAAATATATTAAAAACATGCCCAACAATAATGCTTTGAAAAGCAAAGAGGAAAAACTGTACTTTCAGTTTTTAACCACTATGAATACAAAATGGTATTTAAAGGTAATATGGAGAAAGGTTAAGAGAGCAGCTCTGAATTCAGGCACTGTGGCTTAAATGCCAGTTCCATGATTTACTAATTTTGTGACTTTCAGACTAGTAGTTACTGAACTCTCTAAACCTCAATTTCTTGATTTAAAAAAATGAATAATAATATAGACAACACCTACCCCTCAGGGGCTGTTGTGAAGATTACATGAACTAATGTATATGGTGCTAGGTTAGCAACATGCCTAACCCGGGAAGCAAGCAATTTTTGTTATCATGTAATATTAAAAATAAAAACATGAATTTAAAAGTATCAAAAAACAGGAGAAAGTTAATATCTTTAATGCTCTAGTCTCAGTCCATAAACATACTGATCCCAACTCTGTTGTTTAAAAAAGTACTTCACAAGAAAACTGACAGATTACGGTAACCAACAATTAACTGCAGAGTTGGTCAATGTATGCCTCAACTGGCCTCCTGATAATACATCCTACAAAAACTGAATTAGGAAAATCTACCAAAAGAGTAGAGGTTTCTGCTTTTGTCTAGAAAGGTATCTCCCTTTTCTTTCTCTAGAGTTAGTTGTACAAAGTTAATTCAAAGTTGGTCAATTTGAATCCAACTGACAGATGTTTCCTCACTAGTATCCACAAAAATCCCCAAATGGTCAATAAAACTAAGTTTATCTGGTCATAGTAGCCATTTCACAGTAGAGAAGGATGCTCAGCAGAGGCAAAAAGGAGGAACCGTTGGGAAAAGTACAGTGCTGACTCTAGTAGGAACTAGAAAAATCTGGATTTGAATCTAGCATTCACTAACTAAATGTCAAATGAACTCTGGTACATCTCTCCCCTCTCTTCCTCTCTCTCTGCCTCGGTTTCCTCATCTGTGAAACTGGAGATGAAATAGAAAAGAAGAAATGAACATTTAATGAATGTACTAAATGTTAGGCCCTGTGCTGGGCATTAGAATACACCATCATCCTCAAGAATACAGCAAGATTAGAATTACTGTCTCAAAGATTAAAGTAGTCTTGAATAGACATTTCTCCAAAGAATGATGCGCGCGCGTGTGTGTGTGTGTGTGTGTGCGCGCGCGCGCGCGCGCAAGTAGTCAGTCAATGAGCACACAAAATAATGCTCATTATCATTAGTCACTAGGGAAATGAAAATCAAAACCTACCTCAATGAGGTTTTCACACCCACTAGGATGGCTAAAATAAAAAAGACAGACAAATGAGGGCAAGGATGTGAAGAAATTGAAACCCTCATAAATTGCTGGTAGAATTTCAAAATGGTACACAGCCACTTGAGAGAACAGTCAGGCAGTCCCTCAAATGGTTAAACATAGAGCTATATTACTCAGTAATTGCACTCTTAGGTATATACTTAAGAGAAATGAAAATGTGTCCAAACAAAAACTTGTACACCAATGTTTACAGCAACATTATTCATAAAAACCAAAAAGTAGAAACACCGCAAATTTCAATTAATTGATGAATGGATAAATAAAATGTAGTATACCCATTCAATGGACTATTATTTAGTATAAAAAAGAAATGAAGTACTCATACATGCTACAACATGTGTGATCTTTGAAAATATTATGCTAAGTAAAAAAAAAAGCCAGTCTCCTAAGACTACATAGTGTATGATTCTACTTACGTGCAATGTCCAAAACAGGCAAATCAACAGTGACAGAAAGTAGATTAGTGGCTGCTGGGGGTGGGTGGAGGGAGGAATGAAGACTGACTTCTAGTAGGTATGGGCTTTCTTCATGTAGTAATGGAAATGTTCTAAAATTAGTGGTGATGGCTACACAACTCTGGGAGGGAATACACTAAAAATCACTGAATTGTACACTTTAAAAAGATGAATTTTATGACATGTGAATTATATCTCAACAAAGCTGTTATTAAAAAATACTGAGTTTCAAAGATTAATAAAACCACTCCCACGGGGTTATGAATATTAAATGATGTAAGCTAAAGCACTCTGAATGATCCTGGGACACACTGAATGTTCTTAATGAAATGTGACCTCCTTTTCCTTTTGTCAAATGCAGAAACAAGAGAAGTTAAATATGACATTGATTCTAACCTGATAGCTTAATAAAGCTACCCAATTCTTGTCACCTGATTAGCAATGAAGGAGCACAACTACATGTTTATAGGTATACAGTAAAATCAGGAAAATCAGTACATATCTATCATTAGTATGAAAGAAAATGAACTTACTAACCAGCCCGCATCTGAAGACCTAAGAATAATGAACATATACTGAAGATAACCAAATTATTTACATATAATTCCAAAGAATTCCTTCCAAATCTGTCAGCAATCATCTCAGGAACAATAAAGCTATAGCTGTGAACAATTATTTTTTTTAAAAAGGAACATTATTGTTCAAATGAATCTGGTAAGTTCTAATATAAATTGCTCTAATTTCAGGATTAGATATTTTGATGTTCAGAAAAGTATTCTTTGAACCTCAAAACAAACAAGCAAAAAATTGTCTCATGCTATAAGATGGCTCTCCTGAGAACTGCTAATACTGATCAAAATAATAAAACAGGCAGGTCCTTATATGCCAATTAATTTATCACCCCAGGCGATAGTGAAGAATGGACAGGGAGACCTCTCCCCATGGGGTACCATTACCTCTAGGAAGAGTTCTCTATATTTATTCTTATACTTTCACTGGGGATGACCAATGAATTATCTGGCAAATAATTTTACTACTGATTTAGTTTCACATTCACATTTCATAAATACTTCTCAAACTCAATAAGAGTTCCCACCTATTTTATTTTATTTTTTTACGGGCTGATCAAAAGAGCTAACTTACTATTTATTTTAAAAATCAATAAGTAGAGAGCTTGCATATATTTCATGTTTTAAACAAATACACAAACTTTGTAAACAATCCATTTGTTTAGGAAGTCTATCAGCTTTCATGTTGTCGGTTTAACTTTGAGGAACTTCACAGGCAATTCACAGAAAAACAGACAACAAAAATAATATTGTGTCTTTTCTGGATAGGCCTATGATCAAATACAATTATTCTGAAAGGAAGATCGAGAGCCCAGTACCATGCCATGGTGTTGCAATATCTGTAAAAGAATAGTGGCAGTTTTGCACATCTGCACATTAGCATGCTATCTGGCATGAAGACTGATATCGCAGTGTACAGACTTACACATCATTTCCCTCCAAATTGGGCTCTTTTAAAATTTTATAAATTTATTTTTTTAATTGAAGTAATGACTTAAATTCCCCCTCCCCATTTACTTCCCCACTTCCCCCTGGTAACCACTAGTCCATTGTCCATGTCCATGAATCTCTGTTTGTTTGTCCTCTTCATCTGTTGCTTTTAGATTTATATCCCACATATAAGTGATATCATGTGATTTTCAACTTTTTCTATCTGGCTTATTTCGCTTAGTACGATTATTTCAAGGTCCATCATGTTGTTGCAAATGGCAGTATTTCATCTCTTCTTATGGCTGAGTCATATTCCATTGTATATACATACCACAGCTTCTTTAGCCAATCATCTATTGTAGGACACTTCGGTTGCTTCCATGTTCTGGCCACTGTGAATAATGCCCACCTAGTTTAAATCAGTCTGGGAAGCAGTGAGAAGATACCCTAAAGAGACTGAAACCGAAAGGAACCAAAAATTCTTGATACAAATAGTTATGACATTTATATAAGTGCAACTCTCTCCATTATAGCCTGCTTTTACTTGTGTGATCTCTGGATGACCAAAAGCTATTAACACTGAAAATGTTCCTTAACCATCTTTGTCTTCTTCAAGTTTGGCAGAATTTCTTGTATATTATAGGTGTTTTACAAATATTTACAGAATATATAAAACAAAAAAGAAAAGAAAGAGTAGAGAGGAGAATAAGAAATAATAAATTCACAGTTTTGATTTGTTTTCATGAAAAAGGATCCCCTCCCCGCCAAAAAACCCACACAAAATAGATTGCCACACAGGACTGATATAATTAAGCCAACCACAAAGAATCTTGACCTAACAGTTATCCTGTGCTGCCTTATCACAGGAAATTTCCCTTAAACACTAACAAATATATAGCATAGAGATCTCTACTGTAACCTTTTTAGGACTCACTAGGGGAATTAGACGATCAGATAATAAAGCAAAATTGGTAGATACAGTTTTAAGGCACACTAATGAAGAAGAAAGATAGGATCTGACCAAGAAGCCAAGGACCAACATTATCAGGAAAACATATTTAATTTCAAGCAATTGAGGTTTTTCTAATATGTAAATTAAGAGGAAGGAAGAAGTTTGGGTTTTTGTTTCTTACAGCAATATACACAAGCAATGATTCTCAAATGGGAGTGAACTAGAGCATATTATATTGAAGGGGAAGGGGAGTAGAGATTATAAAAATTTAAAAATATTTCAGTATACTTTTTTGGTTTTACAAGTAAATAGAATGAAAAGTTCAACCAAATTTTTACTAATAAGATTATAAAGATAATATCACAAGGAGATATCTCTGAAAAAAAAAAAACATTGCAGTAAAAACAAATTATAATAGATCAAGGTCTCAGTTCAAAAAATCAGATTCTTTATACACAAAATATGTGATAAACCTCAAAATGATAAAACATTTATTAACTAGAAGTATGAGTTGCTTTTATATCTTTTCTCCAATTCCAGTTTCCTGTAAGTGAAGAAAACAAGCTAAATAAGAATAGCTTCTATTTACAGCCATGCTACGAAGACAGATACCATTTACTTAAAGGGTTTTACATAATTTAAAACTATATAAAGAAAGAACAGAAAACTTTTTTTCTGTCCCTATACCTATCAAAAACATCACAATATTAAATTCATTACTGTAAAGTGAAAACTTCTTTCTAGAAATTAGCTGAGTTTGAAAAAAAGTAAAACTTTACTTTTATTTAACTAGTTGTAGAACCACAGCTAATCAGAAATTCACTGCTAATCTAGTATTTTGAAGTTTAAAAGCTAATTATAACGGTTTTCTATTTACTTTTTTCATGAGTACTATTGTTCATTTTACTTATATGTTTGCCCAAGGTAACAGTAAAATATTAATCACTTCATTTGTATCTAGTCTTAAATTAACTAGGTGCATCATATTACCAATTATAGCAGTAGTTATATGACTTTATTCAGGTTTAGGTACATCTACTACAATTAAATTTAAAGAATATTATAAAAAGTCATTAGCTTGTTTTATTTTAGGCTACTCCATCGGAGAAAGAAGAGCAGGGCCTAATACATCTCAGGCCTCAAACCACACTTAGTATTCTCAGGTTTCTGTGTACACAAAGGCATCAAACAATTTTCCATAGACACCTGACCAAGCCAAATATAGCCAGATTTTGGAGAGGCAGCTGAACCTGGTGGCATGCAAGTTCAGTTATCTGTTCTCAGTGGGATCTACATAATTACCACATCCGGATGGTGGTTTCTGCCTGCTGAGGCAATGCTTAGTCATAAGAAAAAATATATACAAATCCAAGATGGTATGGTGTGGCCAATGTAAGAAAAAATGAATAGTCTGAGATCTAAGACACAATCTGGTAAAAATGCCAGCTCATTGACAAATTAGCAGTGGGAGGCCAACAAAGAAGTCTTCCTGGGACATGGCCCCCTGCGTTTTCTTAATTTTTGTGGGAAAATGCAGCTCTCACCTGCAACACCTGAGAAGTCTGAAAACACCCATGGAATCCGTCTGATTTGCTATGTGAAGAGGGCACCAAAAAATGCTGGCTAAGAGGAAGTCTGACAGACTGTCTTGAATTCTAGGAAGTGTTGACAACAACACAACCAGACACCCAAGCACGCTGATTCCCAAACTCCCCCAGCCACTCCCAGACCAGCTTCAGCATTATTTGCTGTAGCTACACTAATTGTTTCTTCACTTTTTTTTTTTTTGGCTTAAATTAAGTCATTGATAAAGAAAATGATAAATTTTCGAGGAAGAAAGTAGAAGTAGAAACATAGAAACTGAAGTATGTAAGAAGCTCCAGTAGAACACAATGGAAAATCAGCAGCACTTGCCATCAACAGAAATCCTTCCTGCCCTATACTTCAAGCTTGAGGTCTACTTCTCTTCCTTTAAAAGGGAAACTCAAGAGAGTTAGAGGTGGTAGAGATATATTAGCAGCAAATGGAGATTGTTACCTACTCGGAAGAAATAAAAAAGACTGAAAAAGGACTGAAAAAGAATGGGGTTCGAAGTTATTTAACTCTATAACAGTATCTCAAATAAATCATTTCAAGAAATTTTAAAAGTCTTTACCAGTCTTTACAGCCTCACAATAAAGCTCATGGTTAAAAAATTATGCTAACTGTATATTTACTGCAAAAGCCTCAGACTTTTATTCCTTAAGAAGTCCCTTCATTAATGTTCATTTATTTCATTTATACTGCCAAGGTCATGTAAGTCAAATATTTTATGACACAGCAAAGATCTAAAGTTAAAATTTAACAAGAAAGAAATGCACATAAAAGTAGGTTATAGTAATAATTTTATCTTTCATAGTTGTGAATGACACTTTTTTCTTTTTTTGCTTTACTCTCAGTCATTATTTTAGTATTTAGTTTAAGTGATTTTCTCATCCACTCAACCTTACCTCCATAATAATTTAAGATTCCTTCCATCAAATAATTTAAAACAGCTATTTGTAGTTAGTCCATCATGCTTAATTTACACACTATAGCAAAAGTATTTCTGTTCTTCACCAGGAAGTTCTTCCAAATAACCATTTTATGAAGATAGAATAAATCTCTTTAAAAGCTCTAGGTTTTTTTTTCTACAGCTAATGAATATATCCTCAAATTTATAAGCCTCACTTTCATAAGGCTTAGTTTACAACCAGTTATAAAGAGGGCTACTGACTGTACATTTTCCTGCAAACTGCGCTCCAAATTTAATTTTATTTAAACTATATATTCCAAAGGTCCTAATGAAAACAGGAAAGAAAATTATAAGGTGAACAAGTTCTTTGGGTGGTTCTATTTGAAGTTGTTTTAAGAATATCAACTTTGGAGTCAGAGAGAGCTGACTCCAGTATAGCGTTGTTTTAAGAATATCAACTTTGGAGTCAGAGAGAGCTGAATTCTACTTCCTGATTCACAACTTAACAGCTGTTGAAGCAAATTTGCTAGCTGGTTTTCAAGTTTGTTCTTTTACTCATAAAAAAACACTTTTATAAGGAATGAATGAAATGGTTAACATAAACACTTCTCACAATGTCTGGCCCAGAGGTATTTGCTGAACAAATTGTAGTTTCTGTCATACAATCAATTAAGGGACCATAAGCAATGTGAGGAGAGGGACATGTTTGGTTACAGAACTTTGTATTTGTATCAAAACCAAAAGCGATAATGCAAGGCAAATTTCACATTTCCTTAAAAGTGCCATGGGAAAGATAAAAACAAGAGAAAAATCAAGCAAGGCTTTTTAAAGGAAGTGACATTTGAGCAGGGCTCTGAAGCATGGGTAAGTTTTTTTTACAGGAGAAAGGGAGATGAGAAACAGGAAAACTAAAAACATTTTAGATTTAATACCTTAGAGTAGACAGTAAATGCTGGCTAAAGATATAATGTATGAACAAAAATCTCTAATTTATTCTGATCTCACCCATGGGCATAGTGTATTCATTCATCATAATGAAAATTTACTGATGAGAACCAAATCAGTTAAATACAACTCCACAAAACTCCAAGGACTCCCTCTCAAATCATTTCAGGAATAATGGAGCGGTATCCATGAACGTTACCCCTTTTAAAGAACACTACTGTTCAAATTAATTTGGTAAGCGCATGAAATTGCTCAAATTTCAGAATGAATTCGTATTTAGCTACATTCACCAGAAATGTATTCTGTAAGTAATAAAAAGTCTGGCTCCACCATCAGTGACGTTATGTTTCATCCTTGTCCTAGACTAGCAGTGAGATCTTAGTTTCTGTCAGTGATGAAACTTCACTGGTAGATGTCATCATTTATATTGTCTCTGGATCTCACGTCAGCTCCAGATCACGCCTTAAAAATGCCACTTCTTCTAATTTCAAAAACTGACTTCCATAAAACTCTTCTTCCAGATTACCTTTCAGTATCAGCTCATTTTCAGAGCAGAGACAACAGGCATTCATTTTCTGAGCCCACTCAACAAACAAGCTCTTCCAGTCACTCATTAAATAAGTTACACCTGATTTGCCCAAACACTATCTGACTGCTCACTCAGGTAGGTCTCACAGGAGTCAGCATTTAGCAAAAACATTCTTAAGAAAAGGGTCACTTTCAAACCTCCTATGTAGGCATTAGGTATGATGGGGCACATCAATATCAATGTGATAGCACTGTATTCTTCAAGAAGCTGGCAATTTAGTGGGAGATTAGATATGTATGCAAATGATCATAACACAAGCCAAAGCTATAAGTCACGAGAATTCATCAATGGAAGGGATCACATAATTTTTCTACAGTTTAAAAATAACGCAACAATTATTGAGCATCTGCTGTTGTCAGGTATGGGACAAGGCTTGGGGTGGGGAAGGGGGTAATGAATCAAGATATCCTATCCTCGAAAAATCATCCAGTCTAAAGGAAGTACATACAAGGAGCAAATTTCAGTATAACATGTATAGGATGCCATGGACATGGGAGCACTGAGTCCAAGATGGGAGTTCAGCCAAGGCCTCTTGGAAGAGCTAAGGTATGAGCTGAAAATTCCAAAAGGTTCAGGGTTGTAATTGATTTCTTTACCAATGTATAGCCAAGTAGCTAACATAGTACCTAGCAAATGGTAGAAATTCAGTTAAGTTTTGAAATGGAGTGGTAAAATCAATTAGTCAAAGACACGTATGGAGGGTATTTAATTTAGAGGAAATATGGTGAGAAAAAGCACACAAACATGAAATAATGTGAACTAAGTGAGGAACAATAAGCAGGTTAATGATATTAGTACTTAAGACTCAAGGCAAGAAGTGATGGGAAATAAGAATGACATATTTGAATGCCCTAGATTTCACTGAGGTTCTGAAATAGAAACAAGGTTGGTGGTCAACAAATATTTAATGTAGTAATAATGTAGACAACTGATTGGCTTTATTTTTCAAGAGATACAAAGTATTATAGGAAAAAAGAAGAAGAGATGAATTTCTATTTAGGATTGCCAAGAGAGCATGGTGAATATTTACTAAATGTCTGCTAAATCAATAACACTGAAATCTTACTGCCCATTCCTTTATGAATTACAATATTCCAAAATCTAAAGTATAACGTTTCCATGAAGACTGCTGAATAAAGTGGGAGGAAGAAAAGATAATCTATTTCTTGATTTTATGTCCAAAAATACAAATAAGGAACTTAAATTATTTGTTAGCTTGTTTACAATTATTTGATTACAGAGTCTCAAAAGCAGCATATAGTAGTTTCTAGGATGCTGAAGATAATAAAAAAAAATCCATGAAGGTATGCATGAAATAAATAGCCCCTCATTAAATGCAAATTCATGATTAATCCATCACAGTACATAACACAACGGACATGAATTATTCTGAGAAGGTGGTAGATAGGTAATATAACCATATCCCCCCACCCCAAGAGGAGAAAAATTCCTAAACTTTGAAAATCTGAAGTGTATCTTAAGGAAAGGATAAAATATTATCAAGTAAGTATTATGTACATATATGAAAAAGCAAATTCAAATTTTGGCTAAAGTAACATTTAAAATGAATTTTTAGAAAGCTAACTTTAAAGACACATAGGCTGCGTTTGCACTAGGTTAAGCAAGAGAAGAAAAACTGGAAAGGAAACAGAAAACACATTAGACACAAAAAATCTGAAAATACATTGGCTGCTGAGCTGTCTGCCTTGCAAGGCTACTGAGGTAGAATGACTAGTGATTTGATCCAAACCGGGGCGGGGGGTAGGGGGGTGTTGAGGAAGTAACACAACGCAACTAACTAGAAAATCTCTAATAAAAAATTTCTCCACAGATAGGAAGTTTAGAAAGTTTTTGACAACTGCTCTGCAAATAAAGGTTAACATCACTGTCTGATGCTGATCAAACTGGCCATATGTCAAAGTATAATTAAAAAAAGAAAAAGAAAAAAGAGAAAGATATTTCAAATGAACAGCACATATCCCAGATCCAAAGTATCCATTGAAGGGAAGAGAGGCCCTTTATCTGCATAGTTTCTAGATCAACTGCATCCAAAGACTCAAGAGACAGTCAGTGATTCTTTAACATGGGTTAACAGAAATAAGAGTTTATTTGCTCAAAATTCTTTCCTAATGAATAAGTGCACTTCAATTTGCTTTTAGTTAACATTTATAAAGGTTGTTATTGATGTTTGCTGTATATCACTACCAAGGGACTAAGCTATATCTGTACTTAGAAAATAACACAATGGAGAACAGGCAGAGTTATAATCAACATTGAAGCTTGCCTTCCCCATACTGCCAAATACATCCTGGCCTAGCAGCCGCATCCTAAATACTGCAGAGCCAATTAACTTGATCACTACACTGAATACAAGATAAGCCTTCTACATGACAAGAATAGATAGAACAAAGATAACAGACAATGACTCAAAATGATTAATAATAGAACTTTTACTTAATATGCCTATTATTTTTCAGTGGGCATATTACTTAGTTGAATATGATCTCTTCACAAAATAAAAACAATTTTTTAAATATCTGCAAGCTTATTCCTTTTGTGATTATATAACTATTTGAACAATAGTTCTCTTACTAGGAGTAGCAAAATTCTAATTGAAATAAAATGACCTTCATTCCAAATTGAGGGAAATATTACAAATTATAATTTATCAATTAAACAATTAAACGTTTACTGATGCTATCAAATTGCCTGGTACTATGTTAAGCTCTTTGCATTAAGTATGTCCTATAATTCTCAAACCAATCCTATAACTTAAGTATAATTACTATCTTCATTTATATGTAAAGAAACTGAAGAAACCAGAGCCAGAATTTGAATCCAGGTAGTCTGACATCAGTCATGCTGCAGGAAAGTAACTTTTACCTACAATAATGAAGTTTTGCTCATTTGAGGCAAATCTTATAATTATAGTAATGTGAGAGGCTTTCTATCAAAGTTAACAACATCTAATTACACATCTGCTTTTATCCTACCTCTTTTATTTTATTAGGTTTTAAAGATGTTAGCAGTTGAATTTCAACAAAAGCATTTTTCTACTATAGTTATATTTTTCCTCATAAATAAAACTGAAATTAAAAGAATAAACTTACATGGTTAGAAGTTTGATGCCAAAGAATGATGAAATTTGGAAACTTAGTATGTACTCCTATCAACTCATACTTGGGAAAGTGAGTCAATAAAAGCTGTTAATAGATCACTTCATCATTCAGTCCCCAGGCTTCTTCTCAATTACTCTATCATAAGTAAACTAAATAACCTGCTTCCCAGTTATTAAATTACATAGGGAAAAATAAAATAAAACAGCAGTCTAAATGAAATGAGAATGGCAATTTTTATATAAACTATCCTAAACTGTAACTTCTCAGAGGGAAAGATCGTATAGCTCTCACATATCATCTAAATAACAGTTATTAAAAAAAAACCATACTTAGAAAATATTATGCAACAATATCTACCAGAGTAAAAAATAAAACTTACAAACCACTAAGTTTCATAATCTCATTTTTAAGTCAGATATATTAGGAACCTGGAATTTATGTGTACAAGAAAAAATGTTCATATGTGGAACCCAGAGTTAGGAGAAAGAGTATATGCTTTGGGGTCAAAGAGGCCAATAGTTCCCTGTCTCTACTAACAGAATTAAGAAAATACTTAACCTTGTTGTATTTGTTTCCTTATCTGTAAAATAAGCATAATAATACCCACCTCACATGTTTTTCCTGAGGATTAAATGAGAAAATGTTATAGAAACAATTAAAACAGAATCTAATACAATAAGGTCCTATGCAAGTGGTACTATGGGAATTGGATAGAGGAAAATGGCATTTTCTTCCTTCATTTCTAAGTACAAGAGGGAGGAGTATACCTTGCTTTCTTACCTCTCACTGTACAATCCTCTCATACTGCTGAGCATCCCTCTGCTTATCTGGTGCGCAGGGTGCTCTACTCTACACTGTAGATCCCTGAAGTGATTTGTAATCCACTGCACATCACACTCCAAAATGACTGAATTCACTTCTTCAATTAAGACTTCTCTGCTAGGAATTAAGCAATCTAACTTGACTAAGTTTTAATAATACATTAACCTTCTGAAATTATGATTATTAATCTAAACCAAACACTGGTAGGATATAATCCACTGAAACAAAAAATTTAGACAAAAATGGACAAACCAGCCTTGCCTAAGAGTTTGCCTACACACCTGCTTCTTTAAGTCATTTCTACTAGTCACAGCTTCTTCCAATATAACATACATCTTCACCATGTTATGAGCATTTCCAAATAAATTCCATGGCAGTGTATAGATAAGGACAGCCAGCTGCTTATAAGCTTCCAATGTCACTGCCAACTTCACAGTAACTATAAAACCATACACTTTGATGTTGAAACCTTAGGAATTGTAGAGTTTTTCATTTACCCTAATCAGACACTAATACCTAGAGTAAAATACACTTGTTTCATTTATTTGTTTATGTAGATCATTCCATAAATACCTGAATGAAATGCATTAAAATTGGTAAGTATCAATAGGGGTTGAACTGTAATTTTTAATAGAACTCTGAACTTTTGAACTTCTTTAATTTTTCCAATTAAAGAAAGGGTGGAAGACCAATATATACCCTATGAAGTAAAGGGAAACCCTCAAATCTTTATTTTCTAAAACCACAGAAATATAACAAATCTGAGCACCACTGTATTCTCAGCCTAAACCAAGATCAATCATACATTTGAGAATTGTTTTATTTTTATTGTCATGTATTTTATTGTCATATAAAAAGAGCAAAATGAAGATGCTTCATTTTAATTCACAATTTTCTTTCCCCTTTGCATTAAAAGCCCTCATTTTAGTTCTCGGCTAAATAAGGAACAGGTTTTATTCATTTATTCAACATAAACATATTAATGCAAGGCATAAAGGTACCAAAAGATATAAAACAACTTAAAAGTCAACCAATTACATTATGAAACAAAGAATACTGTCTATTTGGGAAGAAAAGTGGGAAGGATCTGGTTGAACTAGAACCAATTTTGAGAGAAATTTGTGCATCCTAAAAATGCTTACGAAGATAACCCTTTCCAATCTACCTATCCCATCACCACCTCCACTTAAAATCATAGTTGTTTATGTAAATATTAAAGTAGATTAAACCACCTGTAATTTTTTCGCTGGCTGAAAAACATGTTGAGATGACTGCCAACGTTCCCAACTACCAAGCTCCTGATGGAGTAATAAATAAAACATCATGTAATATGTCCATATGTCAAAGAACAAGAAGTAATGCTATGTTACTGAGATAAACATGCTTTCAAAAAGGGATAACAAGAATAAATTTAGTTAGGCTTAAATATGGTTCTCAAAATTTAAGCCGCTCACTAAAGTCCTGTATCCCTATTGAGGAAATCACTACCAAAGCCCAAAACTCTACTTCAAGGTTAGGACCGCAGTCAGGTTTTACTTCTAAATTTAGTTTTCGAAAGTTGTTCTGTATCTTCTAACAGAAAAAACCCTCAACTACAGTATTTCTTCTTTCTTAAAAAGTAAGGGAGAGCCACTCAAGTGTCACCTTAATTATTTACTGAGCACCAACTATATTTCGGATATGGATATAAAAATACATAATGAGACCTGTTTTCAAGGAATTTATAGTTCAACAAAAAAAGACAGGTATACACAATTCTCTATGATAAAAGGTAATAAAAAGTTATGCAAGTTGCACAAAGCACTAAGGAAATACAAAAGAGGCAGTGATTACCTCTATTTGAGGTCACAGATGTCAAATGTGAGCCGATCCTTGATAAGAAGTCAATGTCATTAAACAAAAGGCAAAAGACTGCAAAATAATAAAAAGTGAATGACAGTTCTAGAAATAAAGAGCTGCTGGGATACAGCTGTCCTTCAGTAGCAATAAGGATGAAAAAAATGATGCTTGACCCAGAAAATGAAGGTCCTTAAGTGCCATGCTAAGGAACCTAGACTTTACCCTGTAGGTAAGGCACAAGAAAGATGATGTGAACAGATCTGTGACAGCTTCTTGTAATGAAAAAACAAAATTCACAACTGAAAAAATTAAGTATTCAAATTGAAAATCATGTTTAAGTTAAATGAGTTTAAATTTTATTTTTCTTTTCTCATTTAAATCAAATGCACTGTGTTCTTAATCTTGAATGTAATATCTATACAATATTCTACTTTATATACATTATAAACTTAAGTACGAAGTCTGAGTCCATCATCATTTTTGAAGATAATGTCTTTCTCATCTTGGTATTTCCCACACTCAAGCACAGTGTAACACAGAGAAGATATTCAATAAAAAATGAAGAGACAGGTGTTGTAATAAAACTCTTACCAGAAAAATTAGAATTTGTGCTATACCAAATCAATTTCATAAAAATGAATTCCACAGAAAACCAAGGCCATATAGGCCTTGCTAAAAGGATGCTATCTCAACTGCAGCACTCCTAGAATACAGCAATCTAAGCTGCCCTTCTATAGCTCCTCTGTATCTGAATAGTTGTTAAGATCAAGTTGCAGCTTGGCCACGCACAATCACTCACAGTTAGCAGATAGCTTAGGGAATTCCAAGTGGTAGTGTTCCTTCCTCTAAGTCATCTGCCAAAGTAGTCATGCACCTTCAGGCACAGATTTAACCCATGGCCCATCCATGCAAAGCTACCTGAGGACTGGCTCCTTTGCACTATGGTGTCAGATAACTGGAAAGTCTGATCACCTGAAAATTCAAGTGAGGTCAGGCCACAGGGCTAGTCTGGCATGGACAATATTCCCAGCTCCAGGACTTCTGACCCAAATCTAGGGAGACAGAACTCTCAGCTGTGAGAAGGCTTATATTTCTGGACTGAAAAATTTCTAGTATAGCTCATTTCCACCTTCCCTAGATTTGAAGAGGGGGAAAGGACTTCCTTTCCTTCTAAATTATGTTACAGAAAATCTAAACTATACACTCCAGTAATATTCCTGTGACCATCCTGAAAGTTTTCAGTTCTTTATAGTATCTAAAAGAAGTAGAGGAGAAAGGGGTTGGCCCCTTGTTCATATGCCACTTTTGGGTAACTGCTCTCTTTTGGCCTTTTCCCCACTTATAATGTTTATTCTTTCCAAGATACATGAAACAAGCCCATTAATTCCTCTATGCCACACAGACAAGGCATGAAATCTCATCAAAGTATGCTAATCAGTTCTTTCTGTGTCATTTTCCCTCAATAAGCAAACACCAAAGACCTCAATCTAAATACCTCTCTCTTAAGTATTGAGAGGATACGCAATTGCCACTACCTCCAGTGAATTCTTTTTATGCCTGCAACAAATCCCTAAGAAAGTTGTAAGCACTATGTTTTCAGAGAGTTTGGCCTGAAATTCACTAGAATCCAGCTGTTCCATGCCTCTGTCCAGAGTGAAATAATAAAACATTCCATCAAGAAGCCAAAAGAAGTCAATTCAGCCGGTACTGCCCCAGATGAGCTCAATCTTAAAACAAAACAAAACAATGCCCCCCTCCAAAAAAAAAAAAAAAAAAAACTAACAAAAAAATCTAGAATGGGATCAGAGCAAGCCAGAAAAGGGAGGAACATTCATCTCAAGACCCCATACGTGGGACTAACACTAGGCACACCGCATCTGGAACAGGATGTATATGTATTCTTCACTCACTGGACCTCTATATTTTTGTTCACAATTTTAGTCCAGTAACCTATATACTGCAATCTGAATCTCCTGTTATCACATCAACTTTCTTCCTTTTCCCCTAACAACTCAATAAATGTTGGGACTATTGTGAAGGGGAGGCTTTTAAGTGCCTTGATTTTAACATCTCAGCTTCCTCATTTGTACAAGATGAACCAAGTCCATTTTTAGCGCTCAATAGCCAATGCATCCATTCTATCTAGGCCCAGTCCAAACAACCCATAAAGACAGACTGAGCCTCTTAAGTTAAAGGGTTTTGTGGAACTGAACAGAAGGCAGCAGCCTACATTACTATGCTTGCATTCTTTTCTTTCCTGTTCACAAATGCCTCACTTTCTCCAATTAAAAACAAACTTTCAACCAAATTCCTAAGAGCCTAGTCATAGAGGAAATAAGTAATGGGCACTATGAAAAGATGACTCCGGTTTCTCAAGTGTGTAAATATTTGTTTAGATTCTAAATTAAAATAGAAAATGTCATATACTTAGATCAGAGACTATTGACACAGGCCAAGAAGATTCTGTGTCTTATAGCTTCACACTATTTGTGATTCTCTTCTATTCTGCCAGTACTTTCAAAGGTGAAAGCATGGTTCTTTTCCTTTACTATGGCAGACTTAAAATACTTTAAAACAGAACTCTTTAAAATAAAATCTTAATAAGCAGATGAACACAGAGTCTTTTTTTTGAACTTTCCTATTATGTGCTTGATTGACCCTTAGAACCATTATCTTTTAAGGCAATCCATTATGACACTAATCATATATATTATACATTGTTATGCTAGCATGGTATGCATGCTGAGAAAGCTATATCTTTACAAATTAAGGGTAATTTAGGAATGAGTCACTTTTACTTTTACCAAATTTCTACAGCCTGGTTTCCTACAACACTAAATAATCTACATTTTTTCTCATTAGAAATATCAGGACCATTTAAATCTTGAATTAAAATATTATTTCATCTATTATATACAGCTTGATGGACATTTTAACCTTTATCATTTTGCTCCTTCAAAAATTAATGCTTTCTAGATACTTCACATGTGCATTTGCATGGAACAGAAATTCCTTATGGTTGACGTCAATACAATTATGTGTAAATGATTTAAATAAGAATATTTAATGACATTAAATAAATCTCCTAACTTTAAACTAATATTTTTTGTGAAGAAAGGTTGAAAGCCAGGTTAAGCTGCCTTTGACGATTTCTATTCATTTGTGATATACAACAGTATTCAGTACTCCCTCAAAAAAACCCTAAAACACCATATATGACAATAAGTTAGGATAACTAATCTGAACTCTTTAGTTAATAGTTAACTTAGGCCATAGGTTCTAGTTAACTAAATGTAAGAATAAAGTAAAATATTTGATGCTAAAACAAGAGAAATAGAACTTCTAATACTCTTATAGAAAAGCACAAGCTAACTACAAAGAATTTCAGAATTATTCTTTAAATACCATAGAACTTAACAGACTGACCTATTTACAAAATATTACTAATTACCGTTACTGGATATTTCCAAATACTGCCTCATAGGAAATAAGAAATATAGTTTTAAAAGATGTCCCATTCCCTTCTTAGACAAGAGCTTAGTATCTTTACAACAGCTGATACCTTAGTCCTGCTAGCTTTCCCTAGCTGACCCCTACACACTGAAGCACAGCTACAAATGCCCAGAGAAAGAAGAACCACTGGGGAAAATTGTACTCTGCTTAGCTTTACATGCATCAGTGGGCTTCACAGTAGATAAATATACCCTACAGCCAGATTAACTGACACACTGAACCAAAAAGAGATATTTGAGATTTAGCCACTTCATCTTAAACCTCTTAAAAGTAAGGGGTGGTTTGTTTTTACTTCAGCTTTCACATATGCAAAAAATCTGCCCCCAAGGACTCATCTACATTTCTATACTAATCATATAAAAATGTTTCTAAAAACTTTAAATTTATAATGCACCATAATTTATTATGATATTAAAATATCCACAATTATAGTCTTTGCTTTTCACAAATGACACAAAATATTTTACAACGCCGAAGTATATTTTTATTTATTATTGGCTCTTTGTACATATATTTAAAAAGCATGACTGTTTTTAAAAGCTTAGGAAAAATTTGGCAAATTAGGTAGAATCTTTAAAAATCCAAGAGGAAGTTACGAACTAGCCTATTGATGTTTTTCTCAACTCTATTTCCACAAACGCTCCTCTGTTCTCCCCCACAATTACTTCAAGAGACTCTAAGCCAGTACTTCCTTTGAAGAGATTTATTTGCCTAAAATTCTTAACCCCAGGGACCATCAGAATAGCCTCACCTAGATTCTCAAACTCTTCCTGTGGAGCCAGTTTATTGTAACTTGTTAACTGAAAACTGCAGAAGAGTTTCCTAAGAAGGATTAACATTTTAGGGGAGAGGAGGGAATTTTTAACATCCAATTGAGATTATAGATGGCATTCAACCTAATCCTCAAACCTTATTTCTCATTCAAGTAAAAGTAAGGACAAGCCCAGACAAAATTTGTTGTTGCATCTTTCTAACTTTGTCTCTGGGGGGACAGAGGTGGCAGGGGTGAAAAAGGTGACAAGGGTAAAGTTTATTACTAAAGAATTAACTTTGGGACCTTCCAATGCTTTTCTCTGACATGCTTATTATCTTTCCCTCACCCCAAGCACCAAGTGTTTATATACTGCCCTCTTGCTGATATTTTTCCATAAAATATTCAATTCTAAAATATAGGTTATCTTGCTTTTGATGTTATCAATGTTATCAAGTTGCCAATGTCCTCAAGAACACACAGAAGAGTTTTGGCCTTTGATGTTTCCCATTCCCTACTGCCTAGAAGCATAACAAAAAGATTCTTCTCACTTGCTGATACCACCTATTAAAGTTGTACAGTTTTCTAAAAATTAAAGTTCAAGAGAGATATTTGTCTAAAAAATATAAATTTTCAGTGACTTAAAAAGCCACACGGGTGACTATTTTGGTATAGATTTCTATCAGAAATATTTCTAGAAAAATAATCTCTGCACATCTCTGACCTGTCTCTTCCCTCTTATATTACCATACCTATTCTCCTACAATTTTTTATTTCCTTCAATTAATTTATTTATATACTCAGTTATCTATTTGTATATATACTTTTTAATTAACTTTTCTTTTGAGATAACTAGATTTACATGCAATAGTAAGAAATAATGGAGAGATTCTGTGCACCTTTTACAATATTTCTTCCATTTTGCAATATCACAACCAGGATATTGACATTGATAGAATCGACTGATCTTATTCCGATGTCCCCAGCTTCTTTCATTGGTGTAGGTTCATGTATCCATCACCACAATCATCATAGACAACAGTTCCATCAGCATAAGTATCCCTTGTGTTGCCCTTTTATAACCAGGACTCCTTAAGTCCTGGTAACCAATTGCTCTCAATTCTGTCATTTGGCCATTTCAAGAGTAGTATACAGATGGAATCATACAGTATGCAATTTGAGAGTGGCTTTTTTCTTCATTCAGCCTAATTCGCTCAAGATCAATCTAAACTATTAATGAATTAATAGTTCATTCTTTTTTTATTGCCGAATCGTACTCCACGGTATAAATGTACTGGTTTGCTTAACATTTACCCAGTAAAGGACACTGGATTGTTTTTCCAGTTTTTGGTTGTTAAGAATAAAAGTGCTATAAATACTCATGCTTAAGTTTTTGTGGGAATATAAGTTTTCATTTCTCTGGGATAAATGTTCAAGAGTACAATTGCTGAGTTCTATGGTAATTACATTTTTAGTTTCATAATGAATTGCCAAAATGTCTTCTAGAAGGGCTAAACAATTTTACATCCCCAATGTAAAATTTCAATTACTTCCCGGGTGAAATTTCTTCCTGATGGAGTTAAGTAGACACATAATGTATTTTTTTTAATGGGTATATAAATTCATCTTCATAAGTATGTTTGGAGCACTGTTTTCCTTCCAAATGTGTCATGGTAAATTGGAAAGTTAAACACACATTACATAAAGAAAACAGTTAGGAAGGTCAGATGAGCTGCAATGTCCTAAAACTATTCAGTGCAACAATTTGACCAAAGGATCAGGGACAGATTAAAAGAAAGATATAAACAAAAATAGATGATACACACAACAACATTCAAATTATGAATGTATATATACACATAGCCCTACAATATCTCTAGAGAAAAAGTAAAGTACAAGCAAACACCTGCTCTACTATGCTAGTATCTGAAGATATGTTTTCTAATAACTTTGTATAAAACAACTAAAGATACTATTTACATTTTTTAAGACATCTAATTGAAATCTTACTGCAAAATGAAATAAAACAAAAGCCTATACTTAACAAGCTCCTACTTTGTCTAAACATACAGGTGTGCACGCACACGTACACCCACAGGGCAAGAGTAAAAGTACCCTGCACAACTTATTTTCTTGAAACCCATTAGTCTGTACGAAAGAAAATTAAAAGTAGATGGGAATTCTTTTGGTGTGAGTATATTTCACTTTATGTAAGCCTGAGCAAAATTTTATAAAAATTATAACAACTAGAGCACTGCATTTCTTCTTAAAATATTCAGAAAGAAGAAAGCCTTAAAGATGAACACCATATCAAATCAGAAAATTTCTCGAACACAAATCATTAAGCACACTGTACATGAAAAATTTTAAGTACATATTCTATGAAATACAATAAAAATCCATAATTTACATTTATCTGACCAAAAAATTCTTCGGATACAAGCCTAGGAAATGTTATATTTTTATTGCATACACCCTTTGGGGAGATTCCCAATTCTAGAGTGTAGATTCTCGCTAAAGCATTAAAGCAACAGTGTACTTTTCTGATGACTGTACCATTCTCACACTAGCTTCTCATCACATATTCTCTCTATAGACTCTTCTCCACAGCTGTTCTCTGAAGATTTCTCTCTAAAGAGCTGCCCTACTGCCACATCTCTACTGAGTTACCTAATTTTCACTTTTTCCTCTCCTAATGTGGTAGTTCGATTCATTACAACTATAATTTTATATTGCTATTTGATAAGTAGTTTTTAAAAAATTTTCGTATTATAGAAAACTAATGAAAAAAACAGAATTTCAAATGAAGGAATTCTGACACTTGCCTAAAAAGCCAACTATCAATATCATATTTAAAGACAAAAGCAACAGGAAAATAACTCACTTAATAAGAAACTTGATAATTTTAGACATTTTAGAAATAATTCACCACCACAAAACAACCTTGGGTTGTTCCATAGATTTATTACTTCCTCAACAAATTGATAGGGTTACTACTGTTTAAAGTATTTTTGTTAAAGCATCATCTAGAACAAGATTGGCAAACTATATAGCCTGTAGAATAAAGCCAGGCCACCAACTATTATTTTTATAGCTCATGAACTAAAATAGTTTTTTACATTTTTAAACGATTATATAAGTACCTACATAATATCATTGATTTTTGCCTCCTGGGCTGCAAACCCTAAACTATTTACTATCTGGTGTTTTGCAGAAAAGTTTGCTGAGCCCTGATCTCAGGGACTAGTATAGAAAAGCATGTAATAGAAATTAATAAAATTTATAACTATATAAACTAATTTAATTTGCTATTAAATGTCCTTATACTCTACTCCCATTTAATTGTGATTCCCTAGAAATGTCATACTATCTGAGGAGTCTGACAATCCTCCAGAGGTATTCTCAAAGTGAAAAACAAGTATGTAATATAACAATGACTGTTACCTTCTTTACACCACACCACGTATATGGCAATAGCTAAAAATATTTTTTTTTTCAAGAGAAAAGAATTATGTAAAATCTCAGATGTGTGTACACACACACACACACGCACACGCGCACACGAACCCTAAAATACAGGTACAATGGCAAGTTCTAGTATTCATAAAACCTAAAATCTCAAATAGCAAAAACAACAAAACAAACTCAACCTGGAAATCACAAAAAAAAACCCTGAGCTATGTAAAGCAAAAGATACATTTTTTTAAAGGCTGAGATGTGAAGATTATAAAAATATTGGGTTGACACTCAAAATAAGCAATAGTCTTTTGAGGGCCCTCTCTTAAAATTTGAGGCATATTGAAAAACAGCAACATAGTACAAAAACCTATACAACTGAAGGATAAATGCCATGAATTCCTCAAACAGTAACATTTTTACAAATTTAAATCAAAGCAATTCAGGATATGCTTTTCAATTTTTTTAAATTTCACTTTTACTTGGTGACTAATTAAAACTTGCATAAACATTGTGACCACAAACCAAACTAATACTAACTGTTCATTTTGAAAGAGGTTCCAGAGTCTCCCAGGTAGGGGGAATAACACCCTAATACCCAATTGTACCCCCCTACTTCTAGTCTTTATGATAACTATATATATCAATCTATATCTATATCTATATCTATATCTATATCTATATCTCTATATATCAACGCTCTCAAATTGAGAACCACTGAGCCAGAAAACCTCTAAGAGCTAGTCCAGCTGAAATGGTCTATGAGAATGTTAGTATTTAAGCATTTATATTTAACAAAACACTCAGAAAACCTACAGTAAATGATAAAGGCATCATTATAACCATAAGCACTGAATCCAAAATGCTACCAGACAGAAGGCATGATCTGAGAATGCTGCTCTAGAAGTTTTCCTAATCAAAATAGTGCCTCACATTCTTAACTATGTGCCATGGGATCTGAGATTATACACTCATCTAGGAAAACAGTAAAGTTTATAAAAGTTTCTTTTTAAACAAAATCATCCTTTTGATCCCTAGTAACCAAGCAGCCACAGCCTTTGTCATCCACCCTATAGAGGCAGAACTCAGAATACCCTCAGAGTTCATTCACTTGCCTAGAATTAGACACAAATAATGGGAAGATTTAAAAAGAACCGTTTATCAGATCTATGCCATTGACCCACAATAAAACTGTGAAGATCAGCATAGATTACTATTGATCACAGAGCATATACACACTAGTGATGATAAACAAATAGGTTGGGTAAACAAAAATAAAGGTGGTCCTCCTTACATGAGTCCCTAGTTACCGGTTTTAAATACTCACTAGTGAATATTTAAAACCGGTAACTAGGGACTCATGTCCCTAGTTAATACCGGTCCTCCTTACATGAGTCCCTAGAGTTACCGGTTTTAAATATTCACTAGTGACCAGGTAACTTAAAAAAAAAAAAACCCAGTAAAATATCCCTTATAGATGGTATGGCTATCTCAGGCCAGAGTCAATGGCATTGTTGGTCAATCTTTTGCTAAATATTCCATAATGCAAAGCAAATACAAAAGAAATCCACTAAATTGGATTGAATATTATGCAAGAGACTAAAAATTCCATGACGTCCTTGAAGGTGATGTTAAAAGAACCATTTAATCAAACACAAGAGTCATCAACAGATTAGGAGCTAAGTGTAGTAGAGTCAGTTAATAACTGAAGAGAAAATCACAAGGTTCAAATGTTAAGTAAAAGAGATTTCTATATTACTATACAATTTTCTGAAGAAAAAATATGCTCAAAGTCTCAACGATTCACTCTTTGTTCACTTAAGACCTAGTGGGTAATATAAATTATTGTTTGATTTGTTAATATTACTTTCTAATTTTAGTTAATTTTCAAAATAAAGCCTCAAACAATTTTCCCCTCTATCTTCTGAAATCTTGGCATCTTTTAAGTAATTCTAAGTAATTCTTTTAAGTAATTCACTCCAGAACTAACTACTCTTAGATAAAAAGAACCTAAGTCTATATAGGAGTACCCTTAAAACTGTGGAACCTCTTTTAAAGTGAGGCATTAGTAGTAGTTTGGTCTCTCCCAGACTGCATAGGAAAGACGCCATTAGTTCATCTCTGGCTCATCTCGGCTTAAAAAGAATGGTTATCAAAAGCCATTTTAACTATGGAAAGAGGCTGCTTTTCAGGCTGTGGAAGCAGGGTAGAGGTATAGAAAGGAATGATGTTGCCAGGAACAGAGTATTACAAATAAAATGGATATGTGCATTGAAAGAAAACATTCTAAATCATTAAGGTATAAGGTATCCTGTAATATGGTAGCTAGAATGAACAATTTAGAAAAACTAAAGTGAAGGAACTAGAAGAGGAAGAAACGAGAACAATACACGCCCCCCCCACCCTTTCCCACTTCTCAAATCTCTCAGCCCAATCGTCCACTTCAGTTTTAACTCATTCACTCAACAAACACTTTTAAAGGGGAAGTGGAGGACCCCAATGACATTGTTTGAATCCCTGGATCCACCATGCCTAAAATCAATCTATTCCTAGCTATCTTGGATATGTGATGTGAGTCAATAAACACTATTTTTTGTTGAACATAGTTTAATTTCTGTTGCTTTTAAGAGAAAGAATCCTGACTAATAGACTGGATTAAATGCTACTTCACAGTAAAATTTTTCGGGTCACTTCTGGCTGTACCTCACCATAATCTCTTCTGAACTTCTGTAAGAATTTTTTTTTATCACTCACATTCTACTATGTATACAAACTATTGGAATTATTTCCTCTACCACACTAAAACTCACATCTGTAAACACAGACTGAATCTTATTCGCTTATATATTCTGCCACATATTTCATGTAGTTAAGGGCAGAGTAAAGGGATGAATGGGTACATGCAGAAGAAGGAAGTTACTCAACAATTCAGACCGACCTAAGGAGCAGCAAGAGGAGGCAAAAGATATGAGTTATAATGTAGTAAAAGGAGCAAATAAACAAATGGTTGAATGTGAGAGGTAAAAAGGGGGAAAAGGCAGTGTAATAGAAAGGGGATGTGATCTAAATTAAAATCAAGAGGGTTGGGTCCATGTTTCCTAATTAACTGCTCATTTCATTTTTCTTTACTTTAGTTTCTATGGTAATTAGGTCTCTTTCATTCAAGATTCTCCCAGTGCCAACATTTTGTTTGTAAGCAGCCAAAAATCAGAGGATACAGATCAATTAATACGTAACTCATATCGTTTCTTGAGACTTGAGGTTAATAAAATGTTGGAGAAAGTATGAAGGTCTCATCCTTATGAAATATTGTCAAACATTAAGCCATACTGTTTGCCCTAAGCACAATTATAACAATTTTCATTATCTCATCTAGGGAAATAATTTCATGTACATCAAAGTTAGAGATCTTTTTAGGGCAGAGTTCTATTGTGCTTTGATATTCTGAAAATGGTGATTCTATTTTTTTTTTTTTTGTAACTCTAGGAGACTTCTGGATTAGTCATAAATTATAGTGCAGACAGGATCGAATATATGAGTTTTCTTTGAAATCTGATTGTTTGAAATACCAAATATATAGAAAAAAGTGTTCTTGGGTTTAAATGTCCAGACAAGCCCACACAAACCTATTTAATCCACAATGAAATGAAAATAAAGCGTTGTAGCTATTACCTGAGAGGCCCTTTAAACTCTGAGGTAGAAAAAAGGGTAGGGCTGGCAAACAGACTTCAACAGCAATGCAAGGACAGTGGTCTGTCTGTAAGTCAAATACTTATAACAGAAGTTTTACATAATATGCTTGAACAAGTGGATCCAACCTGTTAAATTAACTAAGATGTCTACAATGAGTTATAAAAATATATACAGAAATTTTACTAATGTTGTACTTTGTATTTCAGAGAACTTTCATGTATTATCTTTTATTTTTCCCTTAAAACAACCTACAGGCATTTCCCAGGTGTGCTCCATGGAAAACTAGTTCTCCAGAGGCTAATGATGCTTTTTACAAAAAGGCTTTTATGTGTCACCTGAATCTGGGATGTGATGGACTGAACGAAGTTAAATAAGCTTTTTCTTTTTTTTTCCCCAGAGTCTTTAATATCCCAAAGTACAATCTGAATCTCTTAAGAGAGAACACATAGTATACAATGTTTTCCAAAGTTACATCACTATGGAAACTTTTTCTCATGGTCATCTCTCAAGACCAGTGTTTCCACAATTATAATTTAGGAAAATGCTGAGCTAGTAAAAACTAGGAAGTATTATATAGAAAGAACAAGTACTTTAAAAACCTAATGGACCTAATGAAAGAACACTGGACTGGACGTCAGGAGATATGGGTTTGACATTCAATTTTGCCAATTATTGGCTTTGTAACCTCAGGGAAAAAACACCTAATTTTCCTGTGCCTTAGTTTTATCAATTGCAAAACAGCAATTACAATGCTAGTTGTAGCCTTTTTCAGGTTGAACATATAAAGATACATTAGATTACAGAATTATGAAATTCTAGAGCCGCAGGAAATCTTTAAGACTAGCCAGTGTACTCTATCAGAAAGGTAATTTTCAAGATCTGGATTAAAATCCAGATTTCCTAACTCTCAGCCCTGCATTTTTTCTTATACTACCACATGCTGCTTTCACTATTTAAACGATAAAATATTAATAAAACATCTGTAGAAGCAAAATTGGTTTCAAAAAGGAACACAACTAAAGGTCTCAGGGAAAAAAAGGAAAATTGAAGGTAATATTTCATCTTAAATGAAATATTAAACACATGTACACAATGTTTAAAATAAGTAAAGCTTTGGTAAAAGTGGAGGGGTCGAAAGATAAGAGTAATTCATTCCACAATCCTTTGGGAATTGAAGGTAGGCAATTCTATGAAATAATTCATTTCTACATTCAATTAATAAACTAGTACTACCACTGCCAAAAATAACATCTAATCAACAAGTAAAGGAAAGCAAATATTACTGAAATTAATGAGGGGGACTAAGGGTAGAGAAATGGAACAAAGCTGGAAGAGGCTAAAATAGATAAGAATATTTGGAGATACTACTGCAATTCATAGCTATTGTCACAGATTTGAGTTTCACTATAATAGAGTATAAAACTGTTTGCTGCTTAGTGATATGCCAAATGGATGTACTTATTTCAACTTGAAACATCAGAAAAGCCCTTTTTCCATATTGACAAATCAACTGGATAATTCTGAAATTCATTAAAAAGGAATACAAACTGATCTAACATAATAGCTTTACTTCCTATATAAAACACTTCAAAATATCTAAATGAATATAGAAATGCATGTTTCTGTGGCAAAATGTTCATTATTGAATCATTATCAACCCTTGTTAGACAAAATTTCTCATTTTTGCAATGTGTAAAATCATTAAAGTATTTGAGAGTTCCATCATGAAAGATAGTGGCACTTTATAATCCACTATTTCTTCAGGCAAATGTGCTTATTATGGCTGAACATAATACGAAAAATAACAACATTCCCTAGACATATAATCAACCACCCCCCCTGTTAATGGTGTTTTTATATGTGTGCAGCAATGATGAAATATGTTACTGCTTTCCTATTAGCTTTAACTGTTTCTGAGCATTCATCATTCACAGTGGCATTCTGAAGTGTTACCTGTTATGACGATTAGGTGTTAAGAGTTCCAAATGCTTTTAATAGTACCATGCACATCTTGGTCGTACTTTAACAACAGTTTTTAGCCTGAAACGCCCTTAAATTGTCAATGGCTAGAAAAGTGAATCTAGCCACTGTAATTCTACCAAGTGCTATAAACCCATATTTTGAGAATCTAACAGTTCAATTACTTCAGCTCACATCAAGTGGGAATGCCTGTTGCTGTATAGAACTGCTCTACAATTTAAAAGACATCTATTTCCAAAAGCAATTGTCATGTTGATTGCTTAGACTAAATTATTAGTACCTCATTTGATCATTTTTACTGACAATAAAGGGAAGGAAGTATAGTAAATCAGATATTGCCAATGACCAGTGAAATTCTTTTGAACATATATCTGCCTAATCGTTTCAGGATTGTTTCCCCATTTCTTATAAGTAAATTAACATTTTTAAAATTTGATTTCAAATTTACAATGAATATGCAAAGCTGTACCTTACTGCTTCTACAATGTAGTTCAGATGAATGCAGATTTTTAAAATTTGTACTGTGAAGAGATTGATCTGTTTAAAAATCTGAGTTGATTTTTTTTTTCCCCAAGACTTATTTTAGATGCTGAAGACTATTAGCATGACTATTAAAAGTATTCTTTGGATGACTATTAAAAGTATTCTAATAATTACTGTAAACTCAAGAAACCAACAAGTACATGCTCATAATTGCTCCAACTAAAAAAATGTTACCTCAAACTGAATTACAGAAATATTTTTAGTCAACAGCTGCTCAGAGCAAGTGACCAACACATACTTCTTAGAATTCATTTAATTCCCACACTTAGCCCCACAGTTTTAACAGTAGCCTTGGCTCAAATGCTGTGCTAATGATAAAATTCAACTGGGCTTATGAGTCATCTGTGTGAACTAAGAATAAGGTAAGAATATAAATATAAAAAAGGACAGTTTCTGAGTTTTCACAATTCAGACTTATAGCCTCAATTAAGAAAGCTCAGTACAAATTGAAATTACAAAAACATTGACTATAGCTTGCTCTGCCACATTTACTATAAATTAAATGCTACTTAGGGAAAAGCTGTAAGACAAAAAGAAATTATTTGGAGTGTCATATCTATTTTATTTTGATGGTAAGCTCAAAAGAAAATTTAAAAAATAAATTATAAAGTTTTCCCTGGTCAAATGCAAATATAATTATTGTGTTCTAAATTTATTAGTATAAATTCTGATTTTAACCTGGAATGATAATGTATTTAATACCAGCATTTTTATTTGCATTTATGTTGTAACAAATTGTCATTTTAAACACACATTTTATCACTGATTAGATATTTTACCCTTGCGTCACACTCAATGATTCTGGCTTTAGACTGGTAACTGCCTTAGGCAAAATTCACACTAAAATATCAGACTCTGTTTCCTCAACACTTTATAAAGGATAAAGAAAATAAATAAAGATTGTGTAAAGCAAAACCATTTATAAAGAAATTGTAGACCACCAGGATTTTGGATTTGGGTAATCCACTTAGATTATCATGGCTGTGATTTAAAAGGACAATTCTAAGATCACAATATAGGTCACGTCCTTAAGAAATAGAATAAGTAATGAAATCAGTGACGATTACACAAACCTTCCATATTTACATGATGCCACCAACAACCAGTAAAAAACAGATTAAATAAAACTTCTGTAATGTACTCAGCCTCAGCATAAGCAAGAAGGAAAAATAATGTCATAAAACAGAGATTCTTTTGAATCAGGTTCTGCAGAAAAATCAAATTATCAATAAAAAAAGAGAGAGAGGTATCCAAACTGATATAAAAAAAAAAAATGCTTGGGTTTATCATTTTAGACTGACCATCTATAAACTTTCATACAAGATAAAGGGGAGGGAAAATGGGAGTGATGGAGGGGTGTCTTACAGGAAATAAAGGAGAGATACAGAGAATGGCTAACCTTAAAGGTTTTGCTAAAATAATTAGGTTTAGGTGGTAGGTAATATCCTTCAAAATACAACTTTACTATTACAGAACAAAACTTTTAAAATCTCCAATATGAACGCAAGTGCTTAAAACAAATGCTGCAACATCTAAATATACTATTAAGTTTTAATCAGATTGCCAAAAGAAAATATTGTCCAACAGGAGTAAAATCTGCCTAAAATCATGGCTTTATTCTGTTTTTAATTACCACAAAGATACAACTGTTAAGACAAAGAGTAAATTACAAATGCCTCAGAAATGCTTCTCTGCCCAGAAAGCAGAAAACGTACAATGCTTATGTCATAAATACACTGCTGAAATTGAGAGTTAAACACTGCTGCTTTCTTTTTTGATACCAATGATAATAATGCTCTAAAAGAAGGACCCACATTTCTGGATGCTTGCTCCTCAAACTGAGCTGAACACAAAAGCCCAGATGCCCTTAGAAAATCAGGAACTTTCTTCTTAGATACTTATGTGTCCTTCCTAGACAAGGGGATAAAATATGCCTCTGACCAAAGAGGCTTTGTGAAGACTCCTTGCAGAAAATTACCAACTTACCCATCAGATTTGAGTTCATGAAAGGTGTTGGGGACAAGCCTTCATGGGCCCCTAATCGACTGTCATTCAAGTGATCACTGTAATGAGGACTGTCTGTAAAACCCTAGGGAAAAAAAAGACCGGAGTATTAAAGAGATTATTTGGCAGTCCTGCTAATTGACCATAATGACACTCATCTAATTAATATACAGACTTACGAATGGTCATTCCTAACCAAGTTTCTTGTTTATTACTTGAAAAACTAAACAGAAATGCTTCTTTTATTACTTTTAAGATTTTAAAATAAAAAAAATATATATTCCTTTATTGATCTTAAAGAAAATTAGCCCTGTGATCTCTTTACATCCAAGAAGAAAGTTCTATAAATCTTCTTTTAAAAAAGGATGAACTAAGGAAATATATTTCTGAGTTGTAATAAATTATTAAACTGTTTATCTCTATCCTCCTTTTTCTGCCTCCATACCCTATCAATAAATAGTTAGGCAATTACAAGTTTTACGTAAAATACTGAAAATAATCCATAATCAACATATTAGAAATAAATCCTTTACTAAATGGCAAATAAATATTTAGCAAAAATCTGTTCATACTCCTTTTAATACTAGTTATAAGATATATTCTCACAGAGAGCCATGTAAAAAAAGGCAAACACTTACTAAAAATAGCTGATTTAAATTCTTAAGAATCTGAAAAATGAAACTGCAAACAATGAAAATAAAGCTAATGTTATTTTTCAGAATAATTGTTACTAAATTTCTCCTTATAATATGTTTTTTAAAAGAAAAGAAAAAAAGAGACTAAAATTACAAATAAAGTGTTACAAAAGCTTTGTGGATTAAAAACTGTTCTGGTTCTCAGACTCACACATACTGAGTATTGCCTCTGAAATCATATTGTTTCTAAATAAGGCTTCGAACTCTAGTTATTAATTAAAACTGCAGATATACCTACCCTTCAGCCTACTTAAAACAATTTTAGTAAAGATCAGAAACACTAACAAGAGGCCCAAATAAGAAAGAAAACAACCCTGGTTCACAGAAACCAGAAACCACCCAGAATCCCCTGAGACTATAAAATCATCAATCACTAAACATTTATCACTACCCAGACTGCAGGGTAATATTCAAGAAGACATTAATGGGGCTGAAACAGGCCTCACTATCTTTGCAGGCATGCTGTCAGTTCAACCAAAAAGCTAGGAACTTAGGGCTAAATAACTGTCAAATCATTACAATTGCTTATGAATGCATGTCACAACTCCTTCTGCTTTTCTGTTTTAAAACTAATCTTCTGGGAGTGCTAACTCCCAAATGGATCTTTGTTTCATTTTTATCTACTTTAGAATCACTGATACATATGATAGACATTCAAGAAGAATCTCGGTGACATTTACAACTTGGTTATGACCACAAGGGTGTCCTCTGGTAACCAAAACCATGGTGCTGTCACAGCCACATGCAGCAGAAGCTATATACAAAACAGAATGGCTCCTAGCTAAGGTCACTCTTTGGAGTTTACTTTTCTTGCTTAAAACTTAACATTTTTAAAGGGCTAAGTTACATACTGCTTTCTCACATACATCTAGGTGTTTCTCTCTGCCACTCCCTCTCACTGCCATCCTTAGGTATAGAGTTAAAAGAAGACACTGAAACCTACAAAACATTCATTGAAATATTGTTTATTATCATTAAACAATACCATTACTCTAAAAAATGACAATAGAAATGCATTCGTAGGTGGGTCACATTATTCACACTTGATTTGAGTGCTAATTTTGTATGCTCTCAGTTCTGTTCATTCTTGAAGTAAAAAAAAGAACTTTTTTCCTTTATGTATTAAAAATAAAATAATTGAAGTTTTTTAAAACTATTTCCTAAAGCACAAAGATACAAAATAAATCTAAATTTAGGGTATCATCAAATGATCATACACAAATAGTGTATTAACTTCATATACTACATAAAGTAGCATAAAGAATCTGTCTCTAAGCCTCCATTAATATGTGCTTAGACTATAAACAATTATTTTACTATCAACCATATAAAAATGATAGTATTGTCCCTTATCCATGTGCACCCACATACGGCAGAGCATAGTATAGAATTTACTACAAGATTATTTCCCAGTCCACTCACAGAAGCTCATAAAAATTTTTAATTAAAATTAAAATTTTAATAAGATTGTCATACTATACCGCAGAGAAGGAGTCTATAAACTTTATCACATACAAGCAAGATTTGAATATGGATCCTCAATATCTATTTATTCATAAATTGTATATATATACACTATTAAGCAATATATCAAATTTCAGTAACGTGAAATTTTGCCTATTTAAGATAAAAATTAAATAGTAATTTGAATATTTTTCCCTACACTTCAAAAGTTCATCTAAGTGTATATAATTTTCATGAAGAGCCATAGTCCAAGAGGCAAGAAAGCGATAGTTCTTCATCTACAGATGCAAACTGATGCTGGAGAAGAAATAAAGAAACCAAACTTATAAATGTTTGTCATAGTTTTAGATCTAATATACACCAAATCCTTACTTAAAAGACTGGGCTTGGCTACTGTTTGAGATTAATTTTGTCATTTCCTCCATTCCACACAGTAGTGGTGATATCCACCCAGGATATAACTTTTAGTAAACCATGATAAGTATTTATAAAATAATTTACAAATGTTTAAATAACATCACTACAGGTCTCATATTCAAGATCAGTTCTAGAAAAATACAGATATCTATCAGTTAGCATGCTAATGTGTCCACTAGCTGATACCTAGAACAGTGCTTTGCCAACTTTAGTGTTCACATCAATTTACTAGAGGTCTTGTTAAAATACAGATTAAGAAGTATAAGGTGCTGAGTTGGGCCTGAGATTCTGCAGTTCTAACATACAGGTGATACTGATGCTACTGGTCCACGTACCACACTTCTAGTAGGAAGAACGTGCACAATCTGGAAATCGAGATCTTTTTCACATGTAAGAGAGTTAAAACTCAAATCTAGAAAGGTCATAGCCAGGTCCCTCTCCACCCCTACACACCCCTGAACCATATTAAACACCAGAAGTTTCCAGGTAAATACAAATTAGGAAGAAATCCCACAGTTAACAAAAGATCTAAAGTAATAAGAATAACAAAATATTTTTACATATGTAGGTATGTATTCATCCAAGCAGTATTAAGTACGAGACATGTCGAATACAACTTTAATGCAAATAAATGGAAAAAAAAGAAAAACCCTGAAGTTTAAACAGCTGACTCTTTAAGTACCACATAGAGTTAGGGAATAAGCATGGATGCCCATAAGTAGAAAAGGCAAAAGGAAAAAATTCCATAACATAATACAATATGGAGCTGACAGAATAGCAGGGAAGGAAGCAGAATAATGCAGTGAGTGTGACCTGCTAGAATATCAAACGGCTGGAGAAAACAAAGGGAAGGTGACTGGCCTGCGGGAGGCGTTGGAGTGATGAGAAAGGACAAAAACCAAGGAAGCTACTGTTAAGATAGAGACTAAATAAATCAGCCAATACTACTGAATAATGAATGCTATTTCAATTTTGGAATATACAGGAAGTAAACCAGTGAGATCATTAAATATAGGACAATCATGGTGCATACTTTAAATTGGTAGAGCATTACTATACTAATAAAAGTAGTCAAACCTGACCCCATGGACTCTTAATTAAGATCTTGAATTCTGTAAAATGTTTTTACCATGAAAATAACCTATAATAAAAACGAGTTTTATACATGAGATAATGAGATAATAAACACTATATACTATGAAGAATAGAGCAATACTACCAGAACCATCCATCATAGTAGCTTTTTCGCAATAGTATGCTACTAACCACAAAAATATTTCCAAATACACCCTAAAAAATTACTGTTCCTGTCTTATAATAAAAATGAAATGCTCTCAAAAGATTAATAACTGATAAAATCATTTGATACATAGATCACAAAAACTGTTTAATTCTGTCTTAAAATCTGTCTAAATTACAATTTAATTTGTATATCTTAAATAATCCTATCTATGAATATATAATACTTCATAAAAGCTTTTACATTATTAAATGTGTTCTATATAATGCATTTTGTACTTTTCTCTATGCTCATTTCATGGTACAGAATTTAGAAATGTTAATCCCTGATACAATATGACAAAAGCATCTAGTATTATTTACATAATAGTTTTCTTCCCTGGTTTGCCTCCTCAAAAACACAAAAACTTTTCCTTTAATTTTTTAAATAGCTAATTTAACAATTTATTTCATCCAACTAACAAATAAGGTACGATTACCAGAGAGCCTTCTCAAGTTGAGAACAGACTCATGATTTTTCTAACCTATGTTGCTATTTCTGTGCATGAAAGCCACTGTCTATTGCTATTTTAAAATATTCTTTCTAATTCTTTTCAGTAGTTAAAAAGAAGTAGGGGAGCTCATTCGATAGATATACTGCCTCAGAAGAGCTTTCCTTGACCCTAGCATATTGGGTGAAATCATTCTGAGCTCCTACAGCAGACAGCATTTCCATCATATCACTGCTCATACTTACTGAAATTACCTATTTAATTATCCATTTAAATTATACCATAATTATCTGTTATAACTGCACAGTACAGTATACTGGATAAATCTGGAATTTATAGCCAGACCGGCAGATATAAATTCCATCTTTATCATACACTAGCTATGTGACTTGGGGCAATGTAATCTTTCTTGCCTCGGTTTCCTTATCTATAAACTAGGGATAATAACAATACTATCGTCATCTTATAAGTTGTTGTAAGCATAAACTGAGTTAAAATATGTAGCAACTGGAAAAGTACCTGGCATATAGTAAGCACACAATAAATGCTAATAACCTCAGTTAGAGATTTTTATGTCTTACACATTCTGAGAAAGCAGGAACTGTGTCTGCTTCTTCCACAATTACATCCTCAAAACAATGGTCGGCACATACATAGCTGGTGCTCAATAAATCGCAGTCGGGAGATTTTAGCTGCTAAATCTTTTAAATGCTGCAGGGCTTTAGATATTAAAAAGGTTCAATCGGTTTTTCCATAGAACACCCAATAACTAGCAGAAAAAAAAGGCTGATAAGGTACTAGCTTATCTAACTAGATGAAAGAAGTAACCACAGAAATATTGGTATTCAAAAAGCCACAAGATTTCATAACTATTGAAATCCTATAGCTTTTAAATGGTCAAAACCAGTAGAATAAAACAAAAGCCATAAGCCACCAGAAAGCTCTGGACAAGACCTGGATATAAATGAGTGGTCACACCTCAAAATGAAGTAAAATGGAAATAAAGATAAATAGAAATAAAAAATGAAGTTTAAAAAAGAAATAAAAGTCTTGTTGCATTTTTTATTTACTCCTATGATAAATACCAAAATAAATGTCTAGAAAATAAGGTATACTTTTTAAACAAATTCTTGAATGTAATTATCTCTCAGTTAAATACATCTATGAAAAAGACAGGTGGGTTAACACAATAGTCTATTACCTGAAACGGGCTTTGTCTATAACATTTGTTACTTTATCAATAGTGACAAGCACATTAATGCGCTCACAGTACATGACTAATAAAATCTGTTAATTTAATGAATGAATAAAAAATGAATAATGCTCACTGTTAATGAATCAGGTCTACATATGAAAAAGCTACCTAATATTCAATATGTTAAAGTTATGTTATCCATTAAGAGGTCAGATGCTAACATATAATAGAATTTTCTTAACAGAGAAATGGATTCTGTCATTCAGATCCAGAAATTCCAAAAGGGCAAGAACATTTTACTTTTTCTTTTATGATCCCAAAAGAGACCAGCACAGAACTTTTGCATGTAAGTAAATGCTTAAGTTTTTCTTGAAAAGATGAATAACTTCTCCAAGTAAGTTTTTATTTATGAATGCTAAGGATAGCTTCACGGAATTACTATAAACCCAGACTAAAGAACAATTTTTGAATTGTTATGGGTTAGTGGAAAGGGAGAATCAAAATCTTTTAGAGGGGGAAAGGATCCTCAGAAAATATGACAGATACATAAATACTGCTTAGCACAAGGGCATGAAATACTTTTGAACATGAGATTCCAGAGGATCACCTAAAAAAGTTCACACAGGTTCAGTTCTAACTTGAGCCCATCCATCTTCACAAACATATCAAAGTAACTGCTAATGCCATCTGTTAGAAGCAATCAGAGTTGATGCTCTTTTGCTCCAGCCTGTAGTTTTTGTTGTGTTTGAGAGTTTATAAGCAGAAATGTTTCTGTATTTTAGCCATTTAAAGTTCATTCTTTACATGGAGAAATCAAAACATCTCTAGGTATCACAGGAAAACATACATTTATTAAAGCAGGAAAAGCAAAAATATATATATTACTGAATCCAGGTGTTACAGAGAATGGGAGGATTTTAATGCCTGAGGACATGCATTTTACCTACCATACAGATGAAGACATATCAGTTGAGTTTCCTGCTAAAAATGTGGAAGTAAGGGACTGGCAGAGCTGGAATAAGAATGCCATATACCTCATATTAATTCACAGAGGATTCTAAAACTAACAGGCAAACGTAGTAAAGACTGGTCTCATTTTACATATTAAAATACTAAAGCTCAGAGTAACCAAGATTACAAAACAGACTCAAACTGAATTATCAAGTGCCAGCAAGAAGCTTCCCACTGTTCCACACCATTACTCTATGTTAGTATTATAAAACTCTCTATTAGTCTAAGGGACAAGATGGCACAACCAGTGAAATTTTTAAAAAAGCCTAAACCGGACTGCCAACTTCCAAGTTAAACTCTTGGGTTGCGTATGAATAGTTTAGAAGATGGCAATATAATAGCACAGCTTCAAACAGGAACATCAAAGCAGAATGAGCATTGCCAGATAGGCAAAGAAATAGCATAAATATTTACTAAGAATGCCCTAAAGCAGAATGAAACATGTTGATCACTGGAAAACAAAAATGTCAATAAGCAAACCTCTGTGGCATCATAATCATCATTGCTAACTTTCATGGAGTGCTCACTAAATAAATTAAGTGATATAATACATGCCAGCACTGTATTAAGGGCTTTTATGTATTATATCAGTTCATTTAAACTATATACAGATACTATATTTTCCCCATCTCACAGGTGAGGAAATTTTGTCTTAGAGAATTTAAATAACTTTCCCAAAGTCATAGAGTGGTAGAGAACTGATTTAAACTTGGAACTACAACAGCAGATAACTTAATGTTGGCCACTAATTGTTTTTTATCTCCAGCACCAAGATATATGCCAATAGAGTACACACTTAAATAGTGAATAATTTCCATTAGGTCAGTATTTTCAAGGTCTCAGAACTCCTATGGTCTCAGGACCTTTTGTATAAAAAAATTTTGTCTTAATAAATATTGAGAATCCAAAGAGTTATTGTTTATGTGGGACATATCCACTGATATTTACCATGTTAGAAATTAATCCTGAGAAATTTTAAAAACACAAGAACTGTCAGAGCAAAGCATCATCACATATTATGTAGTATTTGGAAATTCCACAGCACACTCAGGAAAGAATAAGACTGAAATGGCAAATATGGTCTTAATAGTATCATGAAAGTAGTTTTGACCTTGCAAACAGTCTAAGAGCACCTTGGGGTAATCCAAGGTCCCTGGAACATACTAGGTAAACTGCTGAATTAGAGTACAGTTGACCCTTGAACAACATGGTGGATGAGGGGCATAAGTGGACCTGTGCAGTTAAAGCCCATGTTGTTCAAAGGTCAACTGTATTTACTACATTTTAAAATAAATCATGAACTCTCATTACCAATACCAAGTCAGAATCTGGAGTTCCTGGCTGAAAACTATTTAAGACAGAGACGTCATTTAAAAATGGGGAAGAAAGATTCAGGAAAGTCAAGGGGCATGGCTAAGATCACACAGTTATTCAATGGCAAAATCTAACCTTACTATAATAAAGGACACATTTTTGGCTTCCGATTATAAAATACCCATAGACGAATTTTGGGGATAAATTTGTAGCAAGGAAAGCAATTGCACAATATCAAATGGGTATAAAAATTCCAAGGATCTCTTAAATAAGCTGGCACTTTCAGTATTGTGCAGGAAAAGCGAATACTGCAGACTTCATTTCTCCATTCACTCGTAATGAGCTACTCCTAGGGATTTCATTGATGAATCAAATACATGGTCCCTATCAGATCAGCGTGGCTAAGAATTTCATTTCCACTTCCACTTCCAGACAGGATGGAATAACAGAGACCGGGTTAACCACCAAAGTTGAAATAATCAAAAATCTAAACAAAACATATTAAACAGTTTTGAGACATTGGATATGGGCAGTTCAGGACAGTAATCTTTGAGAAAGGGGAAACAAAGTGAATCCTATGACTGCTGAGGGGGGCAGAGGAGTGAAAGGGAAGATATTTCAACCTAGAACTCCATACCTACTAATAAAAATAAAGAATATTTCAGAAACATGGAAGATGTAAAACTTCATCAGCACTAGACCTACACAATGAGGAGTGTTAAAGAAAGTCCTTCAGTCAAAAGGAAAATAATACCAGACAGAAATATAGATCTACAAAGAGAACTAAAATAAAGCATGTTCTCTAATCACAGAATTTAATTAAATATCAGTAATAAAAAAAAATACCTCTAGAGAATCCCCCAAATGTTTCAAAATTAATGCATTTGTAAATAATTCATGGGTCAAGGGAAAATCTGTAGGAAAATTATGAAGTATAAAATATTTTGAATGAAATGAAAACACAACATAGCAAAATATGGGATGCAGATAACACTATGGTGAGAGGACAATTTATAGTATTAAAACGTCTGTCAGAAAAGATGAAAGGTCTCAAATCAATGACCTCAATTTCCACCTTAACAAACTAGAAAATACAAAGCAAATTAAATTCAAAGTAAAGGTAAGAGTAGAAATCAAACATATTAAAAAAAATAGGAAAAAGCCAATGAAACCAAAAACAAGTTTTTTGAGAATGTTAGTAAAATAGATAAGCCTCTGGACATACTGATAAGGAAAAAAAGAGGAAACAATTCACCAGGGTATGTAGACTAATCATTTTTGTTTGCCCAAATAATCCCAGGACTAGAAAATAGTGGAATCTTAATGCTTCATGAATGAAAGAAGTGGAAGAAAAATGTGAACAGACTACAAACAAGAATACAAAGTTGGAGAGATAACTGCAAGATTCGAAACTGGGAAAAAAGATACTGAGGAAAAGTGATGTAAGAGTAAGGTAGGGTTAGTGAGAAATCAAGAATAATTTTTACAGAGCACAAACTCAGAAAAACATGAACTCAATGAGATGTAATGGTATCACCAATGCAGAGAAGATATTTGGTTCAGGACAGCTGATACTTTATTGCTTAATCACTAAATAATTTCCCATATTAAACACCAAGAATATGGTATGCTCCATGCAAAAAATAGCACTTTGTTTATAATGTAAAACCACATTCAGATAATTATTTCATTTAAAGCACAAAAGATTAAGTGTCAGTTCAGTATGGTGAAGGAAAACCTTCCAAACTTGTTATACTCAAGAATAAAAATGTTAGAATACATGGCAATAACAGTACACTACAAAAGGAACTAAAATTAATTGATCATGTTAAGTCTCTGACACATAATCTCATTTAGGTCTCATAACTACCTTGTAATGTAGATATCCTTTAAAACAAATTTAAGTAACTATAGCCTATTAAATTCTAGATTTTAGAATCTACATTCGTAAGAATCTGGGATACCTATTTTCCCGCAAAATCCTTAAATCTCCAAATCTGTACTGCAATAAACTTTTTCAATAGTTTTAATTTTGTAAACATAATTTACTTTTTATGATTTATAGAACCTATTGATGAGTATTTAAAAACTGTAATAGGTCCTCGTCTTGTTCAGGCCATACTCTAGGAATTCAAAACAGCTTCCTCCCTAAGGAGCATCTAAGACTTCCAAAATTCCTATTATAGTTTTGTATCAGAATGGATCTATATACTTTTCATGAGACTGGATATAAAAAGAAGAACACTTACAGACTATTTAATAAATTCCAGATATTGTGCTAAATGCTTTGTAAAACTTCCTCTATTTAATTCTTATGCATTTCTTATGAGATAAATCTCTTTGCAGATGAGAAATTTCTGAGGCTCAGAAATTAAGTATTTTATCTTTTCCAAGGTCAAATATAGTGATGAAACCAGGAAGCAAACTTATTTGATTCATTCCATGACTTATGGGATTTTTTTACATGTAAAATGTGAATAATATTTTGATAAGAAATAATGATGGTCATCACATCATCTTACAACTTTTAGAGTATCTGTCTTTAAAGTCCTGGACAAGTAGAAATAACAACAATTTTGGGGTCTTTTTCTACTTTGGCAAGTGTGATATTGATAGAAAGGGACAGTAATTTAGAGTCATACACTAGTCTTAGATTTTTATATCTGGTAAGTTTTCTCTGAATCTCAATTTCCTCAACCTCTAAAATGGTGGACAAGATTTTAAAAATGACTTCTTTGGTGAGCTAGTGTAAAGCTTGGGATAGACAACATGTAAAAGCTTTTAAACTATATTGTGAAAAATGCTGGTTATGATTATTGTTATTAATAAAAATAGGCTATGCAGATCTAAAAATGTATTCAGCCAGAATTTATCCTTTATTATATTCTCATGAATAAGAAATATCTAAATTTATAGGAAACAAATATAAAGGTATCAGAAAGTAAGACCTGGACCATTACAAAAACAGACATAAGAGAGATTCAAAGATTAATGTTTTGACTTCTTGTTAAATTTAAAGGCTAAACAATGAGAAGATTTAAAAAAAGGAGAATTATAAAGATCAATTCTGAGGGAGATGCTATTTCAGAGGCATACAAAGTTAAGTGAAAATTACAGCGAGGTGAGAAACTGACATAAAGGCTCTTTCCAAAAGATCTATGTTAGACTAGAACATCTCAACAGGCATTGTCCCTGGAATCATGGCTACACTTGAAAAAACTAAAGGTTTGACTGGCTTAAAATGGAAAAATAGACAATCTGATAGGTATATGACTGCTTTCATTTTAAATATCTGTTGGCAAGAGATTTAAAGGCGCTTATATCATTTTAACTCAATTATTTTCTTATCTAAGAAAATTAGAATTATATTTTATAGGCAGCTGTTGTTTTGAATACGACCAAAAGTAAAAAACATTTTCCTCATGGGTTTATTTAAACCTAACCTAAGAATATACCCTTCTCTTACCCATAGTTTTCTTCGCATTCGGAATATTCAGAAGGAGCAGTTACATAACAAAACAGAGATTAATGGGAACATAAATGCAATATATAGAAAGCACTTACTTTAATTCTGTCCCTCCTGTCTTGCTTTGCTATTTAACTGCTTCATCTCGTGTTTTGCACCTGAGATCAAGAGGCATAAAATACTATTTCAAAATTTGTGTGTCCTTTCTAATTATTGCATTTGAACTCCTAGTAGTTACAAACCTACACCACTTCCCCTTCAAAAGTAAAAATGGCAAACAATAAACAATCTAGAGAAAGAAAATAACTACTCTAAAGAAGAGAAAGTAACACTAATCTTTATTAGCCATCAATACTGACAAATGGGGGACAATAAAGTAAAAACTATTTTATTTAATTTTTATTTATATAACTAGATTTCCTATTTATAAGCAAAATTATCAAAATCGGACAATCTGGTACTTATATAACATAACCACGGCTAACTTATCAAAGCCTAAATAAAACATATGGAGTTTAATTCAGAAGTCATCATTCTGTGGGGGGAGTAAGTCTATGATTTTATATCTTCCCCAGTCACCAAGTGTGCCAGTTTTTCTCCCCTTTGTTTAATCTCCCTTCTTTCTATTATTTTGTGATCTTGATTTTACCATCCTAGTCTAAGTCTTATTTCATCACAAGTGGGCCTGTGTAGTAATATCTTACCAGATCATCCTATTTCTTGTCACTCTTTTACTTTGGTTCCATCCTTCATACCACAATATATTGATCTTTATAAAACTCTTTGTGTCATTCCTTGTATAAAAGTCTATTTTTAATTGGCTTTCTACTTCTCAAAGGATAGACTATATTTCTTCTATAGAAAGGTTATCTGCCTTATCTCACTATTCAACTACAAAGCAAGCTGATTCCCTAGTTACTAAATTTTGTGATTTGGGAGCCTCTGTATTATGGTCCCACAATTCCACATTTCCAGAAAGTCGTCTTCCTTTCAACCTTACTCATACAAATACTTTCTGTACTATAATATTTTACCCAAACATTTCCTCTTCTATTAAGTCTTTTCTAACCACCCAAAGTAATCTCTCCCTTCCTATAATCCCACGGTTATCAATGAAATTAAGTTGGTAATTAATTATTTGTAGCCTTAAAAGAGTTAAAGTTTTATAATTAATTTAATTCTTTAGGTAAATATGAGTCGTATTTCTAACCATATTTCCTAATCTCTAAGACATACACTTATTCGCGTCTTACATTTCAGAAACTAAGTGCATTTACAAATGTCAGCTTCTTAAACTTGGGGACTACAGTAAATCACAAACTACTTAAAAGCAGGCAGGCAATGTTACCATCCTTATTTATAATGGTGGCTCTCATGTTACTGTTTTGATGGTAGAAGCAAACTACAGGTTCTCTTTACCCCTAGATATTCCCAAGGCCTCTACTGTAAAATATAAATGAAATACATATCATGTTCTCCCAAAACTCCAGCCAGTGTAACCCTCCCTGGGGTCAGAATGACCTCTGTGTATTTTTATAGATAGCATATGAGGGGAACTAAGGCTTGATTACCCGGTCTCCAATTCACTATCCATCAAACTATAGAGTGTCCCTTAGCCAATCTCTTCCACATGAATGAAAAGATACTGAATACCTGCTAAGAATGGAGAAAGGACTGAGCAAAATTAAAGATCCCTTTAGACATCTGGCAGAAATGGTCCAGCAGTTCCTAGAGAAGTAACATTAAACTTATCCAGATAACCTTTTGGACTCATTTTCATTTCCAGATAAGCTAAAGCTGTATGTTTACTCTAGTTGAACTTTTATTTTATTTTTATTTCCCTTACCCTAGGTACCCGATCTATAGTTTGTATATGACTCTCAGAAGGCTAGAGAAACTCCTGAATCCCTATATTCTCATATCTTCATTTGCTACCTGACCTGGTTTATCAGGCTGCCATTCATGCATATTCCTGACAAGTGGTCTGAGAAATGACCACTGCTAGTGCTTTTTAAATAAACTGAACCCTCATATCCCTTCATTGTGCAGCAGTCATAGTATGTATTAAAATTAAAAACCTCAAAACATATCTATTTATCCATTAATAAAAAGTCCCTGAAATTTTTTTGTGCTGAGTCACATACAACAGCTAAACCAAGTATTTTAAAGCCAACTCATTACCAAACAACTGGTTTTCCCCTTCTCCACTAATAAGCCTAAGTCCAGAACATTAGCAAGGTAGCTATTCTTAGTACCCAAACCTCCTTACGAAAAAAGGAAAAGAAAAAAAAGTTTGAAGCAAAGAGAAGTAACATGCCCACAGTCATACAGCTAGGAAGTAAGAGTGCCAAAAATAGAACTCAGACAGCTTGATTTCAATATTCAAACTCTTAAATTCTATGCTCTCCTGCCTTATAATACATTGTACTTACTAAGCAAAAATTTAAAAAATCATATCATGTCTCATGTCCCCTTTGGGGATATCAACTGCAGATCTTCTTCTCTTTTACCTTTCTCTTCTCTCTTCTCCCATTCCCTCATATATGGCAGAAAATTTAAGAGTTCTTCTTTGAGTTGGGTAAGGGGGTTAAAAATTACTAGCATAAAATTCAGAATATCTAAGTTCCAGGCCAGAGTCTGTCATTAACTAGGTAGACTATCTGGCCAAACCTCATGTATATTGTGTATCAAAAGCATACATCACAACTAAGCCTAATCTTACACTTTCTCATCTATGAAAAAAAAAATTGACGTAAATAATTAATATACCTTCTAGTTTTGAAAATTCTTATGATACTGCAAATGGGGAAGGAAGGAAGAGCAACATGGACATGACTGTTTCATTCTGCAAATCACATTATTAAGAGAAGGGAAAACTATGGTGGAAATTTAGTAATCAGAAAAAATAAGCACTCAAACTCTATTTGATTGAATGTTACTTCTTTTCCAAAAATAACTACCACAACAGATTATATACACCTGAAAAATGCTCATGATTAAAATGCTAAATCCTGGTCACTGATGGTGCCTATAAATATAATTTCTATTAGTGGTAACCTACCAGTGAACACATTTACCTTTTCAATTAAAAAATGAAAAACTCTGTATTAGGAAAGAGTGTCAATAATAAGATTTCTCCTCTCTCCTGTGAGCCCCATCATAACTAGAACAAGGTACAAACCCCAGTGGTCCTTTAGTACTGTGAATTTAACCCAGCTTGGGTAGCAGAGCTAAGAGGCAGGAAATCCAAGATAACTAGCCTCTAGGAATTTCCATGAACTAAAAGGATAAGACAACATTTCAGAAAAAGAATATGTACAGCAGGAAATATGTCCATTAAAATGCACAATGAAATATTAGATATTTGGAGATAATAATGGTATTATTAATAGTAACAGTACCTTTCATTTATTGTATTAATAAATGAAATACTTCATAGCTATTATTACATTTCATCTAAACTAAAACCCTATACGGTTTGTGTAAAATTATCATAATTTTAAGGAAGAGAAACCTGAGGAACAAAGAGGTTAAGTAATTTCTCCAAGGTCACACAGTACAACTCTCCAGAAGCTGTGATCTTAAATAATGGTATCATTAACCAGGACAATAATTTTTAAGCATAGAAGAAAGGTCTATAGCTATTAATAGCACCACCATCTACTTCAAGCTTCGCCATCTTAAATCAACTTTGTTTTTTGCTCCCTTGATCACCAAACACAACTAATCTAGTAAATTTAATGATTCTTCCCCAATTTGATTATATTCAGCAAACACATATAGATCAGTCATATGTTTAAAGCATAGTAGTAGAAGGACTAAAACTTTTATATCAAAGTTTGTCAGAAACTTCTGCTTTCCCAAGAAAGAAACAATTGAAAGGGAAAATCAATTTTATTTATATCTGAAAGAAGTAAAAGTATATTAAGCATCATTGAATTAGCAAATAATTCTTATTCGTTACACTTAGATCTAACATGAATTTTGATACACACAGAAATAAAGCCAATACTTATATAGCACTTTACATATATTATCTCATTTAATCCTCACAATAACCTTCTAAAGTATTCATTATTAACCCCATTTCACATGAGTAATCTGAGATACAGTGAGTTTAAGTAAATTGTCCAGAATCACAAAGGCAGTTAAGTGCCAGAGCTGGGATTCATACCCAAAGTCTGGCTCCAGTCTGTGCCCTTAAACCACACTGCCTTCTGCAAAGGAAAAAAATCTGAAACTGGAATAAATCATTAATACTATAGTAAATAAGCAACATCATGATATTCTCTGGCCTTTATGTCTGATACCATGTCAAACAGAGAAAACATTTGTTGGAAGGAAAGGATAAAAAAATACAGGTGGTATGGGACAAACTCTGTAACTATACTGCTTGTCCATGTCTAAGTCTGAGATTTTAATTGTTTCTTTCAATCTCTGGTGATTTAACTTTAATCAACACTTTCACATATTTCTGAAATTAGAAGTGCTGTTCACTGCATGATGATGCGTTTGTTTATTTGTGTGTTTTGGGGCAGCAGGTCAACAGTGCAGAAACCTGCACTCTAACAAAGAAAGTGAGGTCTGAGGTTCACATCACAAATACTGTATTACTTCTTTCTGAATATCTCAAATATGTTCTGTGTCATCTCCACATTTTCCAAGAATGCTAACCATTTCTTCTATAACCACTGTTAGGTATTGTGCTTATTTCGGTGTCTGCCTAACAAAAACTCTGCACTGAATGATGTGCTGTGGGTAATTCCGATAACCAGAAACTCAACCAACCACCTACACTGTGAGGCAACTTCTCTGGTGGATTTGGAAAAAACAGGGCAGACCCACCAGATAGGAGCTCAGCTGGAGTGATTTTTCTTACTTCTGAGAGAAAAGGTATAAGACTAACACAATGATGAGAACTTTGTGACCTCTTAACCCACAGGCTTTGGTGAAGAGCTCCCTTTATACATCGAGGTTACTAAAGCAAATGGTATCTTCATTAGAATTAAAGTCAGAAACTATTAGGCAAAAAGTAAACATAGAAAAAATTCCCCTTGAAAAGTTGTTAAATAAAAAGTTTGATCTGTATAATTTTGCATAGTCAATCTTAAACAGTAAAATAGCAATATATACTATTAATAGAGTTCATGTGTCAAATATGATTTTACAGTACTGCAAAAAATTGTTTTCTCCCTTATAGTTTTGAGTGGGGGCAGAGGAGGAGGAGCACAGCAACTCAGATAGTTGAATACATGTAAATTAAAAGCATATGTTTTACATCTCCACCAAACTACTCATCTTGCAGTTTTTAAATATCTTTTAATGGCCTACTAAATGTTTTCAAACTTTAAAAAATTAAAAGATTTTTCTATTATTAATGTAAAGTCAAGTTATTTTTTTAAATGATGTAATTTGCTGTGATAGAAATGTACTATTTATACAATATGGTAAAGTCTAAATAAACTTCACATAACTTCTATTAAAGTACCTGCAATTCTATTAAAGCCTATATTGACTTAATAATTTTACTACAATGTGTTGAACTGGTTTTTAGCCAATATCAATACTCAGGAGAATGAAGTACTTTGGTCAACTGAGATTCTTATTAACAAAATTATATCTATCTACACTTTCTGAAAAAAGGGTGAAGATGGTGAATAATGTTTAACAATAAAATCCCCTCAAAGGCTGATAATATTCCTATAAAGGAATGCTGAGGGTAGCTTCAAGGATCCATAAGTGTCTTCGCTGGTGAGAGGAATTCAGAAGAGAAACAGTGGTTTGAAATTTTAAGTAAAACATAACTTCTTAACTAGCTCACTAAACCATTTTAGACACAAAATCATTACTAGGATAGAAGGAGGATGGTAGAGTGGATTTCAATGAGGACAAAATTAAAGGGTAGCATTAGATCACCACTCTACCTGATATTTCATAAGACAAATAGAAATGAATACATATATTCATCCTGGAGACTAATCTCTAGATTAATCTTGTTTTTTTAAAATAGAAAACTAGTTTACTATAAAGTCAATTTAACTTTTCACTGCATACAACATACACTCAAAAAAATAAATTAAGAGTGAAAAATGGCACTTCACATTTGACACATAGATGAAATAGCAAAAAAGAAAAATAAGATTTGCTTTGAAGTTCATCTATAGATTTCAGGATCATGAAACGTGTAAATGTCTAGATACATTATTATGTTCTCTTCTCCTAAAATCCTATTTAGTACTCAAGTAGAAAAAAACTGAAAGCTTGGAAGGGCAGTAAACATAAGATAAGGTACAAAGACACCATTTAATACATTTTAAGAAATGACTTGTTATTTTACACTAACTCAAGCCTCTGAAAGAAAATAATCCAGTAGTAATGAATAGTATTATGTTCTCCACTACATAAAATCCCTACTTCAAAATCTAAATAGGAAACCTACTTTTCCTATTCACAATATTACTCAAAGAATCAAAAACTTTTAAGGGTGGAAGGAGATATAGACATTAACCAGTTGAACTATCCCCAAAATAAAATAAGGTGTCCAAGATTAAATGGCAAGTACACAGTAAAGTCAATAATAAATCCAAGTCTTGTGATATTCAGGATAGTGCTTTTTACACTACAACCTAGCTTTCTCAGCACTGACTCCTGAAAAGAAACACTAAAACTTTAACAGTCACTCTATATCCTTTTGGATTCCAATGAATATCCTAGTTCTTACCATGGTATTTAAAACAAATTAAACATAATTTACTGCCAAATATGATAGCAAAACCACAGACTTTAATAAGAACTTTAACTAAGCTTTTTTCAATACAAAACAGTGTAACCCATATGAAGACTATGAACTCTAATCACATACTTACTCCATTTTCCTTCTACTTACACCAATTTGCTTCTAGGGTTAAGTACCTACAAATTTTATGTTTTTCTACCTTCTCTTAGTTAATTCTGAGAGAAATCAATAGTTCGTTAATCGTTCAAAGTACGATCTTTTGGAAAAGGTATCTTAACCTCACCAATTAATTTACAGGGGCATCTGGGAACACAATGTTTAATTTTATTGCCAATTCTTTGGTCTAATTTTCAAACTCTCAGTCTAATTTTTATAAGTTTTGGGGGATTTTTTTGTTTGTTTATTGTTAGAAAAGGCTCTAACCTTTTGACCTTTCAGTGTGTAGTACATTAGCTGGTCCTATTTTTCCTTAACTGCCAACCAAGAAATGTCATCTGATATGTCTGTTTTGACATGCTTCCAGGAGACAGGGCTATAGAACCCCTGATATAAACAGCGGATGACCACCAGAGCAAGAATAAAAGAGAAGACTGGAAACTTGTACTCTGAAAGCCATTGCACCATCTCTCAAAACAAATAAGTAGACATAGAAAAACTAGCTGTGCATGGAGAATACATAGTGAGGCTCTTCCAATTTTAGCAAAGTGTACTGTAGGTAATTCAGGTGTAGAAATAACACCAAGAATATTTCCTTCATTGTACGAGATAAACTATCAATATACGACAGTTAATGAAAGAACTCAATCTTACCATGAAGGTACTGGGTATTCTACTATATTCCAATGAAAATAAGTTAATCTTCATTTCTCTTAAGAAACAGAGTGCATATATAAAAGAACTTACTTATATGCCAAATCATCTTTACAATTTTAATCAAGGGCTGATGAGCAAACTTACTCTAGATGAGTCGTAGGAGGGACTTGGTTGACCACTTGTTCCCCAAGATGTTGTACTTCCTCGTTCATCCATACCTATGGAGAGAAGAAAGTCAAAGATATAAATCCAAAAGGATACCTTTTTTTTTTTTGGTATGGTATATAGCAGAGAGTACAACTCAGTAAGTGGCATATGCATTTATGTGGAACTGGCTATACCCTTGTCTCAGAAACATGTAGAAAACAAGTTACTTCAGAACATCTTCATCACTGCTTCATACAATGCCCTATATACATTGCAGAATTTCAGGAACAAAATATAACTTTGAAGACTTTAGAATAGGACATTATCTAGATCTCTCCATCTTCATCCCCATCCACTGCTACTTCTAAGACAACTCCCACAGCTTTCTTGTTTTGTACTGCCTACATAAAAATATGAAGAATTCAGCTCTTATGGATAAGCCTTAGAAAATGAAGCAAGTCAAATAACTGTTTAAGTTAATAAAACTGGTTTCTACCAATTATTTAGATATTCCTAACTAAAACCATCAAACTAAATCAAACCATATCAAATATCAAAACTAACCTAAATGACGTGATAATTCATCCTAATAAAATCTCTTCTAAAATCTGAATACAAATGAGTGGATCCACTCTTATGAAAATTGCAAAGGAAAAGTTAAAGTGAGAAAGGATCAGTAATGATTAACAACAAAAGAATTCACTGTGCTCCTTAATGTACCTTCTGAAGCTTTGGCTCCATTATTTTCACCTTCTAATCAGTCTCCAGAAAAAGTTGAGAGTTGAAGATCTCTCAATCCAGCCATTTTTCCCTTTTCTGTTTTGAGAACCAGTCTTTTTCATCCTTGACTCCTAACGGAGTATACTTTCCTAATATTTTCTGAGCTTTTTTCTATGATAAAATACAAATAGTTGACTTTTTTCATTCTTGCTTGAGAAAACTTGAGATATCACAAAGACAACATTCTACTAAGGTTAGAACCTCTCTTCAAAAATTTTCTTCTAAGCCCTCTGTAATTTAGATGAGAATGTGATGTGTTGTAAGATAAATGTCCCAAATTCTCCAATAACTAGCCACCATTTCCCAGGCTCTTTCATAGGGAATTGCCAATTGAAGGGATAAGTAATAAAAAGCAAGGAAAAGGAAGTCTGTTTCCAAAGTAGAATCTACTAATTACTAATCCAGTTAGTAGAATCCTAATTTATTCTTTTAATTAATCTGTACTTCCTACATCAAGTGATCAATATATATTTTTAAAAGTTTTAAAAAACAATGTAGAGGGACAATGGGTACCTACTGTAGACCACACTCTAGGCACAATTTCAAGTGAACCCAAAGCTTTACAAACACAGATATCAAATGTAAAAATACACAATTTTTTGTTCGTTCTTAGAGAATTCTTATTAAAATTCTGCAGAATCTTAAGAAAGATTCTGCAGGTTTGGAGCATATGTTATAAAAACAAACTTTGTTACCATCTCTCCAACATCACCAGTTACCTGTGGGCTATTTTCCAAGCATTTTCTTTGCAATCAACACTGTAGAACAGCAGATAGGATTCCTATGAAACCCAATCCAAGACAAAGGCTACTATTAACCTACGAAATCTGGTAATATAAAACTACTTATGAAACTGCAAATAATTTCATGAAAAGTTTTTTTTTTAAATTGGCGACTAATAGCAGGGTCTCAAGTATCTGTCCACCCATGTTCATAGCAGCATTATTTGCAATACCCAGAAGGTGAAAGCAACTCAAGTGTCTATCAAAGAATGAATAAATAGACAAGACGTGGTATATACACACAATGGAATATCATTCAGCCCATGGTAAAAAATGGAGGAACCTGACATTATGTTAAATAAATGAGCCAATCACAAAAGGACAAATACTGTTATGATTCCACTTATATGAGGTGCCTACAGTAGTCAATTTCAGAGATAAAAAGTAGGATGGTGGGGATAAAGGACTTGGGGGAAATCATACTTTCATTTATAATGTATAATAGAAATTTATTTTGATGATCCTATCCTAATGAAAATAATCAGACCACAATTTATTTGTTTTAGGACTGAGTTGTCTTAAATGATTAATAAATGAGGCTTATGTGTTACTTTAAATACATTTGTAAAAGGGAATATAGAAAAGATGGGTGCCTGCTATAGAACATCTCAGACAAAATTTAAGAGATACATGAAATTCTGTGAAAACACATACTCAATTTTTATCAAGTGACACTAATTACTTCCACAGCATAAAGAGCAAAGGTTAATTAAATGAAATGATAATTAAGCCACCAGCTAAAGAGTATTACATACCAATAATGTGGACATGGAAGGGGACTCAAAGGATGCTATAAAATAACAAGGATCTGTGTAAGTTTTAAACTCAGAGTTGTATAGTTTTATTGTTAACATATCCAGACTCTGAATAGAAGGTCGTGGCTGGCACTGACAAAGGCAAGAGTCATCTTTAAGCATCAATGACTCCTTTCTGCTAAAGACAATGACTGTACAAACATAGAAATACGACAGGAATAATAAACTTTCCAAAGCTTCAGCCATAAGATCAAGGTAAACATAACAAAACAAAACAACAAAAAAAGAAATTACACACAAAATAAAGCTAATACATAAGTTATACAAATTGGTCAAAATCTGTAAAACTATTTAACAACAAGAAAATAGACCACATTTGCAATACAGTGATTGGGGGACAAACAATTTTATGATGATATATCTAAACCATTACTGCCATGTATTTTCTTTCCTTCCCATTTCCAGTCTATGCATGCCAATTCAATAATTTTAGAAAAGCTAGCTCCTCAACATTAAAATAGTAAATATAAGAGGAAGTTTACCAATAATTAAGTAGTAGAAACAATGCGAGTCTTGCTTAACTTTCCAATAAATTATTCTATTTCTACTCAACAAGATAAGAATTAATGAATAATTTAACTAATAGAAAGTAAAATGACCCTTTTCTGTTTTAATCTTTTATATACATAACCTCTTAAGAACCTGCTTTTCTGAATGGAACGAATTAAATAAAATCTAATATATATTTTAATTTCATGTGTCCTATTTTAAGGTATACTATTTTTATTTAATATTTTTCAGTAAAGAACAAAGATTAAATTTTAGACTTTATATATAAAAACAATGGTTTGTAAATTCAATGAAATAATCTGCTTCCTCTATTTCTAAGAAATTTAATAGAAAAAGTAACAGAAAGCAAATCATAGATTACTACACATACGGGTAGTTCCCTTAGGAAGCTGGGACCTTAAAGAAGGAATAAAGATGGAAACTAATTTGCTGAGGCGTCAGCAAGACTCTTGGAGGAGCAAGTAAACTTCTTGACAAAGTTCAACACTTGGCATTACTTTCTTTTCTATAAAGTACTCAGATATTAGTTTACCTGCTTCCTGTCCACTGCCACCATCTTTTGTTTTTGACCAAAAGTGTTCTCTTTCTTGAGTCAATCATAAAATTATCTCACAGTTTCTGGCCTATCCTATCCCTTCTTTCATTCTCCAAGCACAGAGTCCTTCCTATAGACTTATCTAGGTTTTTAAGAACTAGCTAACTGGAAACAGATTTTGGGGAGAGGGTGGCATACATACACCCTAACACCTGTTCTTGCCTCATGTGAGCCCCAACAGTACAAAGTTTGTGTACATAAAGCATTACTCAAGGTTTGGTGAGGCTCAGAAAAAACCTGCCTGTAGGTTACAGGGATAAATAAGGAGCAAAGTTGCAGACGACTTCTCCCACTTGCCACTACCAGACCTAGAACCACTCTGCCACCTAGACTAAGATCAGGGTAAAGTGAGAAACAGATCTGGAACTGGGAAAATATTTCAGGAAGCAGTGGGGAGTCTGGTGAGCTGAGAAGGGATGAAAGAAAGAAGGGGACAATACAAAAAATGGAGAGGAGAAGAGTAATTAAGATATCCCTGTAGCAAAGTTGGCAAGAAAAACAAGTCAATACAGCCACTCTGTTCAATATCATGCCAGAGTCTAACCCTACAAAAGAGGGCCATGTATAAAGTTGGGAGTTAGAGCACAGGGGATTGTATATCCACCTCCACCTTTACCCTCTCACCCCCACACGCATACAGCCTTTGGTAGCACTATAAAAATATCCTATCCCAACATTGTTGTAAATAAGAGAAAGATAATATACTTTGCAGGACCTGCCATCCACTATAGAGTGACTCAATAAATGACTTGATGAAAGAAATCTTATTGGAGATAGCTATATCATATAACCAAAGCTATGAATGTGTCTCTTCAATCATTTCTTTACTCAATTTTATTTATAGAACAATGATATTCCTTTAGGTAAGATTTAAAAACTTCAATCAATTGTAAAATAACATATACCTAAAAAACCCACCACCACCATTTTTACTGTATTTTTCAGATTTTAGATACTCATGAAATAAATCTATCAATGTGTTTTAGAAGTTCACTGTGAAATAGGGTCAATTAGAATATAATAGCAAATCTTGTTGTTTTGCTAAATATTAATGATAAACATAATAAAGCTATGAAAATACTAAAACTTTAAGGGAATTTAAGAGAAGTTAAGACATGCCGTCTCATATGAAGTATGTAACATTGGTTATGGAGATTTTTCCTTATTCATTAAAAACTGAGATTCTGTACAAGTATGTAAGAAAGTAAGACCAGTAAAAAGATGAGAAGAATTTGCTTTCTCAGATGATCTTTTGAAATTCAATCACGATTTGTTTGGTATTGTTGAGAACAAATATTTATAAGTAGTGATATTTTAGTGCCAAAGTACACTGAAATAAGGTAGTAAATACATGGCTAATTTCAAGAAAATAACTAATTTTGAAAATAACTTGCAAACACAGTGATTTTACTGTTATTGTTATCAGCTGATCAAAAGGAATGACAGGTCTACTTCTTCAAGAAAAATAGAAATTACCTGGCGGTCATAGATTGAGACTAAGTTCTCAGAGGGCAAGCAGGCATTTTGTACCACCCTGAGAACTGTCTATTGACCTAGTATCTTGAGGTTTTGCTCTGGCTGTCTAAAGAGACATTTTAACCCTGAAAAATCTCCCTTAAACTAGCTGTCAAGTCTAGAAACAAGGACAGCCCTCCCATGGCACCTGAGAAGCAACTGCAATACCTCCTTCCAATCTAAATACCAAAGTCCTGGACCTTAGTCTCTCAAAGGTACAATCCCATTAGATTTACTTTATAAGCATTTTCAAAACTTGACCTATGACTCACTATTTTTAACATGATCATTTTAGTCCAAGCCACCATGATCTCTGACATGTATTACTGCAACAGCTTCCTAAGGGTCTCCCTTCTTCTTGCTCCTCCTACAGTCTGTATTCTCTACATGGGAATTAGAATAACTTTTTTAAAATAACTAAAATCATGACAATCCTGTGCTTCCTAGCACGTTTGGAATTAAACTCTTTGGTCTACAACGTTTTATAGGTTCTGCCTCCTACCTCTCTCACTTCATCTATTATTTTTTCTCTTGAATCAATCTATCTCAACAACATGCTTTTGCTCACACACACTAAGCATGCTTCATCTTCAGAGGCTTTCCACTTGCTTTTTCCTTCATAAAATGCTCCCCCGCCACCAGATATCTGAGGTCTCTTCCCTTAATCGCTTTCAGGTCTCTGTTCAAATGTCATCCTATGGAAAGATGATTACTGTCTGTCTGTCTCTAATACATTGAAAGCTGCATTAAAAAAAGAATGTAGCCCGTTTTGTTTACTGCTATATATTTGGTGCCTAAAACAGTGCCTGACACACAGAGGGTATTAATAAATATTTGTAGACAAAATGAATGCATAAAGTGGAAATAATCAATTTAATAAAAGTGGTGCTGAAAGTGGCTCCCTATTTGATAGCTTATCATTCTTTATACAATAATCAAAACTAACATTCTAAATAACTGAATAATATTTTGAAAATTCCAGTGAGAAGCAGTTAGATTGTGAATGACTATGAACTAAACAAGTAACTACCTCCAAAGAACAAAAATTATTTAAAAGTTTTAGAGAAACCTAAATCCTCATTAGGCTTGGTGGCTACATCACACAGAGACCTTAAGTATCACGATGTTGAAATTACCTCTTCACGTGTCCCGCACACACACAAAAAATCACTTTATATTCACTATAGTACAGCCTAAAGTACACTGCTATAAAAGGAATTGTAAATAAAAAATGTTCCAAGTTTCATATACTCATCATGATGTTGGGATATTTACAAATGTGGTTAGGCATGTAATGATTCTCTTGAATTTAGTAACTCTTCATATTCCCTTAACCATTCACTCATTGTATTAATTTTCGCCTTGGCAAAATTTTGAGTAATTATCCTATTTGTTTCCTTCATATATACTGTGTGTGCTCTGGTTGAGATCCTGTGTACTCTTTATTCTTCTATTATATACTCGTTGCAATCCAGTTAACATTGCCAACATTACATTGACAGTTAACATTGCCAACACACTTATCTTGCCATAAACACAAGTTGGATCACATCCATTCACTACTCAAATATGATCCTCTGATGCTTTAGGAATAACATGCACACTCTTGTGCATGATATTCTGCAAGATGGCCTCAATCTACCTTTTCAGCTTCAGTACTTACCAAAAACTCAATGCTCCAGCCTCAAGACATTAATCACTCTCTAAACATGACAATACTTGTCATACATTTATATTTATTCTTATTGTTTCTTAGCCCTAGAATATCCACCTTCTTCTTTTCCCCTATTTAATTTCTAATTCTGAATCACCCTAAGATAAAATGCCCCCTCTTATGAGAAGTATTTTCCATCAACTAAATTAATTACATTTCTTCAGAAATTAATTTTATCTTAATTTTATCTTAAACGTTATGGTTGTTTCCATGTATATCCTATCAATAAAACTTTATAATAGGGAACATATCTTGTTCATTTGAATGATCTTCTGGTACCTAACAGAAATACAGTCTTCTGCATTAAAAGGTTAATTAACTGGTTAAAACATAAAAGTAAGGTAATTCACATGATACTCTGTCATAAAAATAATTACAGATGAATTAAAAAGTTATTTGTACTTATCCAATAATTATTGAACAATTATGTATTATCCAATAATTATTTTTAAAGAGAGTATTATTTTTCAAAAAAAAATTGTAAATATTTTGGAAGAAATCTCAAAACTGACTCAGTGAGCTTGGCCTCCAATATGATACACACTAAGCTCCTCTAGGTAGCTACTATAAGTTCTGGGGGAGGTGGGAGAATATAAATATAAAACAACTATTTAAAGCTCTAGAGAGTAAACAAAATCAGGCTGATTTAGGCTAGAAATATAAACTTGGAAGGAGAGACCAGAATGAGTGATTTTTTCTTTTTAACAGCTTTTGGGTATCAGCACGAGTCTCATTCTTAAAATTTTATCCTGCAGGCAAGCAGGAGCCATAGCACGCAGGAACTAAAATTCTAAAGACCCACTGTCTTTCCAGCTTGAAGAAAAAGAGGACAGAGCCAGGACAGCCATCATAATCACCAGAAAGGAAGGCTCCAATCCCCAAAAGGAGACAGACAGAAAAGCGAATTCCCAACTTTTTGGTATATCTCTACCCAAGTTCTGGCTGAGACCTAGAATGCACGCTCACAGGGCAGGCCCAAGGCAGTTTGCAGCTAAGGCCCAAAGAATCAAAACTGAGATATGAGCAGCTGCCAATCTTAGGCAAGAGAGAGTTTTCACTTTGAGTGTAATCCAATTAATGGCTCACTAGAACAAAGAAATTAAAACTCTTTGGAGGACTATGAAAGAAACAAAATCTCCACAAATAATATTCATGATATCCATAATAAAATCCAAAATTCCTTGATAATGAAATGTGACCCAATCTCAAGAGAAAAGATGATCAGGAGAGGCCAACATCAACATGACCCAGATATTGAGATTTCAGACAAGGACATTAAAGCAGATAGTATAAGTATGATCAATGAAGTAAAGGACATATGCTTGTAATGCATGAAAAGACTAGAAATCTCATAGAGGAATTAAAAATAAAAAATAGCAAAAAGAAGTTTTAGAAATTAAAGTATTTGAAATCTAAAAAAACATCTTGAATAAGGATTAAAGAGAAAAATGGAGATGACAGAGGAAAAGAGTGCTGATGACTGATCAAAGAAATAATTCATTTTGATAAAAAAGAGAAAAAAAGATAAAAAGAAAATGAGCAGGACCCTAGAGACGTAAAGGAAGATATTAAAGTCCAATGTAGACATAACGAGAGACGAGAGAAGAGAACAAAGTAGAAAAAAAATTGAATAAATAATGACCAAAAAATATACAAATGTGGTGACTCACATAAATTTACCAATTAAAAACACTGCATGAACCCAAACAGAATAAATATAAAGAAAACCATACCTAGGTACATCATAATCAAACTTCTGACAACCAGAAATACCTAGAAAACCTTGAAAGTGAACAGTAAAAGAGAAACATTACATACAGAGGAACAACAGTTCACATTATTGCAAACTTGTCTTCAGAAACTATGGATGTCAGCAGACATGGAACACATCTTTAAAATATGGGCGAGGGGTATATCAGAATAAAATATCCTTCAAGAATGAAGGTGAAATATATTTTCAAATAAAAGAAAATTAAGAATTTGTTGCCAGCAAAATTGCAGTATAATAAATACTAAAAGAAACTCTTCAAGCTAAAGGAAATGTCATCAGAGAGAAACTTGGATCTTTAGGAAGCAAAGTGTAAGAAACAGTATATATAAAAGATTATTTTTTAGGAAGATCAGGTTCTGTAGGCGTAAAAAATAAAAAAAATAAGGGATCGTAAACTGACAAGGTCCTTGCAATCTGTGAGGTTAACCAAGGGTTGCCTCGCCTAAAAAAGATTATTTTTTCCTTTTAACTTCTTTAAAACTTATTTATATTAAAAATATTATAACATTCCTCATAGGAGTTATAATGTATTTAGATGTAATGCATATGACAAAGCATAAAGGAAGGCACAAGTGGGGTTAAATAGATCTATAAGGTCACAAAGTTTCTGCATTTTATGTGAAGTGGTACAATATTAACTCTAAATAGACTGTGAGAAGTTAATTGTGCATATTAACATCTTTAATATTTATTTTTTTAAAGAGGCTTAAAAAAAAAAAAAACAGAAACATCGCTCAAAAGCCGACTAATAAATTAAAATGGAGTCCTAAGAAACAGCCAAATCCAAAAGAACAGAAGTACAGTCAAACAAAATACAGATAGGGAAAAAAAAAGAAACCAAAAAAACAGAAAATAAATTAGCAGCAGACCTAAATCCACCCATATAACATTCCATTTTTGTCTAGGGAGGAAACCAGAGAAGCAATAAATAGATACTATTCCTTTCAATAACCTCATTGCTCTGTGAGCTCATAAAGTACACACTCCTGCTCTTCTTGAACAAGACAATTTTATTTGAGTTTGCTGGTAGAAAAAGTAAAATGGAAACATTACAATTATACTTGTACATTAAACAAAAAATATATTGTACCATACCACTGTGAAAACTGCATACAAAGGTTTTTAGTTTGTTTGTTTTTCTAGTATCCATTAGGATCATAAGTCAGTACCAATAAAGCAGCTTCTGCATAACTATCAAGTACATTTTAGTGGATTTTTGCTGATTACCTACCACAATTTGCTATTTAAAAACAGCTGTGTGAGCAATTACTATTCTTAACTTAATTCCACGAACAATTCTATTCATTTCCTGTAATGAGGCCCATGTACTCTCTGCATTCAAGTCTTAGACCATTAATTCCTGTAATGGCAGCACTCTGCCTCTCCCAGAGGAACTCTGTGAAAATGTTTCCTTCATATTTTCCCTATATTTAAAAATCTCTTCCTCATATACTCTTCAAAGTACTATTCATTTCTCTACAAAACAAGAATTTACATTGTCCCCCCTTTATAATTTATTCACTCACTTAATCAACCTCTCACTAGTATCTAGACCATTCCCAGACCACACCAGCAAAAACAGAATGTCAGGCACATAAAAGGCTCTCAGTAAACATTTGTTTACAGGATAAAACTGAACTTTCAGGTCATCAAAGGTTATCCTAATCACAAATATAAAGGTCCCCACTTGGTTTTCATTTCAATGCTCTAACAGAAAGAACTAAAACTCTCTTGTTCACACTCATGTATATTTATTATAGTAATGCAGCAAAAATTACTGCCATGTACAGATTTTTTAATTTTAAACTCTCATAATTAGTCCCTAGCTTGTAAAAAAATAAATTTAAGTCATTTAAAAGCATCTATAACTTATAAAGATGAATAATTACGTCAACAGCTACCCAGCAACCAACTTTTGGAGCTGTTAAATCTAGTTGGAAAAGATGAATTTTGCCCATACAAATAAAGCATATCACTCTTGAAATCTCTAAATCAGAATATTTTTAGTTTAAAAAGAGGGCTAATTATCAAAATTATTTACCAAGAATTAAGAATATATATTAAAAATGACCTCTATTTATAACAGAATAGAATCTTGACAAAAATAAGATCTGCGCCCTAAATCTTACATATTGCCTATGGACATGTAAAAATGGTACACTTTGGAAAACTGGCAGTTTCTTAAAAGACTAACACACATACTCAACGACATAATACTATCCCTAGCTATTTACCCAAGATAAAGTGATAAAAATATACACCTACAGTGTGTATATTCACCTTTTACACGAATATTAAGAACAGTATTTATAACAGCTAAAACAAGAAACAACTAGGGTGACAATCAATAAAAAAGATAGATAAAAGAACTGCGGTTTACTCATTCAATGCAATACTGCTCAGCAAAACAAAAAACAGACTACAGGTACATGCAACAACATGCATAAATCTCAAAAACATGCTCAGCGAAAGATATCAGATATAAAATATTGATCCCATTTATATATTGATCTAAAACAAAATAAATCATAGTGATAAAAAATAAACACTGGTAGTTTCTTGGGTAGAGAGTTGCCTAGGAAGCAGTATGAGGGATCTTTATGGGATGAGGAAAATGTTTTAAAACAAGCAAATGTTCAGTGACCATTTATTTACCTGGGGTTGAGCAAATGAAAATAATAATTATAAATTGTGGACAAAAGATTTAAAAACAACTGTTTGAAGGCAAGGGAGAGTAAACAAAAGTAGGCAAAAACTGGAGAGGATCTACAGTGAAAAAACAAAACCAGACACTGGCTAACATCCCGATCTATGTGGTTTGTCCAATGAGGACACTCCTCAGTCAGGAATGCATATGGTGGCTGGACAAGCAGAGGGCCACTGTCTTCTTTGCTTAAAGGGCCAGAAAATAGAATTTGAACATGCCAGTGTGGCTGGAAAGTAAAGAGGGTAAACACAAGAAAGGAGAAAGTCACATTTGGGGAAAGTCCAAAAGTTTACATTTAAACTCCCTCCAAATACTCTACTGAATTCTATACGTAAATGTGGGAGAGAATACAAGGAACCCACTGAAATCAACAGCTAGAAGGCTAAAATAACAGCATAGATTTCATTGCTGGGTACCACAGATGAAACTAAATACAGGGGCCTGGTAAAAAATTTGGGCTTTTCACAGACCTGCCTTAACAAAGCATAAAACCAGGCCTCAAAATAATCAACCGATACTGTAACCACTTACCAGCACAAAAACAAAACTTTGAAGAAGAAAAACCAAGCCTCTACAACATATCTTACACATTTTCCAATATCAAAAAAAAATCAATAATGTGTGAAGAAATAAAAATGTGACCTATGGTCTAGGAAAAAAAAATCCAGACAAACATACCTCGAGAAGATACAGATGTTGAAATAAGCAAAAAAGGAGTTTAAAGCAGCTATTATAAATATTCAAAGACGTTTAAAAAGATGATCAAAATGAATGAACAGATGGAGACTCAGCAGAAGAAAGTATTTTAAAATGGAAATTCTAGAATTTAAAATTACAGTATCTCAAATAAAAAATTTACTCAATAAGCTTAAAAATTAACGGGAGTCAGAAGAAGAAATAAGTGAAACTAAACATAAATCAATAAAAAGTCATTCAATATGAACTAGAAAAAGCATTGGGAAAAAAGAATAGAGCCTTAGCTATCTATCAGACAATATTAAATGTTCTAAAATACTCTATATGTACCAGAAGTAGATGAGAGGGAAAAGAAGGCAGAATATATATCTGGGAGAAAATATGTGAAATTTTCCCTTCAGTGAAAAACATCCAACTTGCACTGCCAATCCAATGAGCTCAGCAACCTCACCAATAAACACAACCATCAAAATGCTGAAATGCAAGCACAAACAAAAGAAATTACATAAAAGAAAATTATATAAATAAAAGCTGACTTCTCATCAGAAACAATGGAGACCAGAAACAATGGAATGATATCTTTAAAGTTCTAAGAGAAAAAACAAGGTCATCTCAGAATAATTGCCTCTAGATCTGAATTACAAGAAATACTAAATTTTTCATGTCAAAGAAAAATGACACTAGATGAAATTTGGATCCACAAAAAGGAGGGTACAGACATGGCAAATATGTGAGAAGGATAAATGACTATTTTTCTTCTATTTTCTTTAAAGTACATGAATATTTAAAGCAGAAACTATAAACTGTTTTGAAAGCTTTTTAATATTTTTATGACAAAGAATAAGAAAGGGTAAAAGGAATAATACTTTTAAAATTCTTAATTTTATGCTGATATGGTAAAATATCATCTCCATGTGGACCATGACAAGAGTACATTGTAATCCCAGAGCAACCCTTAAAAATAATTAAGAAATGCAGCTAAAAAGTCATTAGGGAAATTAAAATTGAGTACAAAAAGATATCTGATTAATAAAAAAGAGGTTAGAAGAGGAAGAACTGAGGCACCAAAAAAGTAATGGCATGAAAGAAAATAACAATATGATGGAACTAAATATAACACAAATACTAAGTGTTGGAGAAAACGTACAGCAACTAGAAGTCTCATACATTGATGCTGAGTGTATAAAACAGTTTTTCAGAAATCATTCTGAAAAACTCCTTGGCAATTTTTTAGAAAGTTAAACATATTTCTATATTATGACCTAGAAATTCAACTCTTTGTATTCACCCAGGAACAATGAATGAAAACATATCTATTCACAAAATTATACAAGACTATTCATATGAGCTTTATTCATAATAGTCAAAAACTTAAAACAGCCCTACTGCCTGCAGACACCTAAATGAATAGATGATGGTTTATTCATACAAAGGGATAATTCAGCAATAAGAATAATAAACTGCTACACACAACTTGGATGAGTCGATTGAGCAAAAGAACCCAGACACTAAAGACGACATACTATACAATTCCATTTATAGTACAGTAAGCCATTCCCCACCCTATCTGCAGGGGATGCCTGAAACCATGGATAGTACTGAACTCTATCTATAAATACTACATTTTTTCCTATACATACATACTTATGATAAAGTTTAATTTATAAATTAGGCACAGTAAGCAATTAACAATATCAATAATAAAATAGAACAATTCTAACAATATACTGTAATAAAAAGTTATGTAAATGGCTTTGGGGCCATTATTAAGCAAAGTAAGAGGTACTTAGACACAAGCACAGCAATAAAGCAACAGCTGATCTGACCAAGATGGCTACTAAGTGACTAAATGGGCAGGTGATGTATACAGTGTGGATATACTGGACAAAGGGATGATTCACAACTTAAGCAAGATGTTGTGAAATTTCATCAGGCTACTCAGAACACAGTGCAATTTAAAACTTGGGAACTGTTTATTTCTAAAATTTTCCCTTTAATATTTTCTGACTGTGGTTGACCATGGGTAGCTAAAAACGTGGAACAAAAAACTTCAGATAAGGGGAGACTACTGTATATGAAGTTTCAGAATTAAAAGTAATCTAAGGTGATAAAATCAAAATAATAGTTGTTTAGGTGGGTGGGGGTTTCTGGAAGGGAGCATGAGCGAACTTTATGGGGTACTGCAGCAGACCACTAGGGAGCGTTCTTATGTACAACACCTAAGCGTTAAAGGGAGTACAAATGGGTAAAGTGAGAAGTTGAACTCTGATACAGCAACAAATGCCTTAGCTCAGCATACAGGGGAGTTCTCCAGCTGGGACGGCCCTTAGGAATTGTCCAAAACTGCAGCAAGTGGACCAAGATCTTTATACCTCTCCCCCTACTCTACCATTGCATGGACAAGTCATTGGATACAGAATGCCTCCAGAAAGTGGGTGTAACCATGCTCAAGATGGCTCTCTTCAGCAGAGTGCAATTCTTAAAGAGGGACTTTGATGAAAGTCACACTCCAACATTCCTAGAATCTTGAAAAATAAGTGTTTGATCCTGGAAGTACTCCATTATCTCCACACTATATGGCATGAGAGCAAAGTTTTATTTCTTGACTAGAGTATTGGTTATATGAATGTGTATACATTTACCAAGCTCAGTGAATTATATACACTTAAGATGCATTCGTTTTACTCTATATAAATTTCACTCCCCCAAAAAGGTCCCCCCAAACACTTCTATGTGCTTTAAAATAAATGTTATACCCTTATTTTGGACCCCCCGCCTTCCCCCAAAAACCCACCAACTTACATACTAACAAAGTACAACTTGGAATGAAGAGAGACAGAAGATTAAATTTTAGAAACAAGAACAGTACCATAGTCAAGTTATAGCTCTGAAAATAGTAGTGGGTACCTACAGCAATTGGCCACCACTATTAAGAGATCATAAGAGAAAGAGCTGCTGACTTTTAGAGGTATTCATGTGAAGTTCAAATAAAGGTCTACACTCATGTGGCAAGGATGAAAGTGATCTGATATAAAGCAGTAGCCTGCTGTTGGCTGAAGCAACAGAAGGCAAACATCTATGAGTTTTTTCATTAAAAAAAAAAAAACAAAAAAAAACAAAAAAAAAACAGTGCAAAACCCAACCCTTATCTTTCAAATATTATCTATTCAGACAATATCTCTTTTCCCCAATTTTGAGACTGTCAACATGAAATAAAATGATTGACCTATTACCAACACAAACATCACAGTGCTATCATACATTTAAAATAATTATGCTCTGAAGAACTATAGAAAGAGCCTACAGAAAGATGATTCAGATGATTCTTTCAGAGGTGTCTGAAGAATTAATACATACATAAAGATTACTTATATTGTAAAAGCAAAATACTATTTTAAGTATTAAGTGAATTTTATCATATTATGAGCTAATTTGGCTCTGTGCACGTATAACTCTAAATTTGTGGGTTCCCAGAAAACAAAGGGTACACATATAAGCTAAATAAATAGCAGCAATTTATGTTCATTAATAATGTTAAGTTGGTACCAACCCAAATGATAAATTGAAACTACCTAAATGATAAAGGGTGCATACCTTTTGCAAAATAGGAAAGAGGAGTTGGTCTTTTACCACGGTTACAACTTCAGTGGAAGAATATGGGTGATGGCTTAAGGTTGGCAAACTCATCCAATTACACCCAGGAGATGAACTAAATTTAAAAGGTAAGAAGGTAAATGCAATGTTATCTTTGAAAATTTAATGCAAGTCAAAGGTAGAAAAATTCATTTTGTAAATATGTGACTTACACTCAATATTCAAGAGGAAAGTTTTTTTCAGCTGAGGCTAAAATTTTGTTTATAAATTTTTCAGAAATACCTGTTTTCTCTCACAATCCAAATAGAGTGAAAGGGGGGAAACGACCAATCAATCTGTCATCATTTACTTTCAGTACAATTTTTTATGTTAAGCATCTCCATTAAACTACTCAAATTATTTTCAAATAGTTTTAAGTATATGAAATCATTATCTTGTTCAGTCTTTCTGAAAATAAGATGTTAATCAATATACAAATAGAAGAGATCCTAACCTAAAGAAACTATTAATATACCTACTTCTTTGCTAACCTGAAATACAAGTGAAGGACTAGAAACTCATAATTTTGTTACTGATGCTAAAATAACCTGTTTACACTATCATTTAAAATGTTTTCTAAGTATTATTCAGAATACCTTTTAAGTATTTAAACCCCTATGAAAAAAAACAAGGTCAATAGTAAAATGCTGGCCATATACTTTTAATATTTCCTAAAGTATAAACCCATTATGCACTCTGAACTTTGCTCTGTGGCCTTTGGCTAAGTTAGCCATGATCCTCCCCTTAAAACTCTTAAAATTGTCAAACCAAAGATTCTGTAAAAATGAATTGCATAGTTTAAATAGGTTTCTGCCTATGAGCAAGGAACCAGATTTGGCTTAACCTCTCCAGTTAGGTAATTAACAACATAGGGAGGAAGATGGGTAAAATATGAGGAGTTTATTATTTGCTCAGAGATGCTTTAAGAGAGAACAGGAAGAGCAAATCACTATACTTTGATTTCATAGTAATCAAAAGCAGATCTGTGTCTTCTATCAACTCAGCAAGTGAATATACACTCAATTCTAAGTGATATATCCCCTTGTCAGTCCCAAAGTGGAAAGGCGTGAACTGTACTGATTTACCCAATTCTATATCTATATACAATACTAAATGTCTTAGTTGTTTAGTATTCTTCCCGCCTCTTCTCAATATCGAAAATCCTGGTCTAATCTTTCCCCCCAGACTTTCTTCAAAACAGCATTCCTATCTTTGATCAGGCTGGCTTCCAAATCTCCTGCTGTCCCAATAACTTCCCCTACTCCCAATTTCTCCCTTAGTATGTCTCAGTTAGAGAAAGGTATTTATTGATAGCATGAAGAAAACTTGACATATTCTAAACATTTAATATATTTATTCCAGATGTTTCAGAATGCCAGAAAAACTGATCCAGCTGATTTCCCTCCATAATCGAATTAGTCTCTGACTTTGTCTTTTCGGCTCAAAATAGCAGGCAGAATAGATACAGTAAACTCTGCAACTACCAAAGCCATATCAGAAAACTACACTTTACAGTCAGCTGAACCTAAGTACAATCCCTGGCTCTTCCATTTACTAGGTATGTCTGTTTCTTCCTCTATAAAGTAGGGGTTGATAATAGAGTGAAAATTAAATGAGATATTTATAAGGCACTTAGTACAGTATCTGTCACATAGTAAATACTCCATAATGTGAAACTATAGAGAAGATCTTTTTGTTCTTTATTGTAAGAGAACTCATTTGGCAAACTTGCCACTGAGTACAATTGTGGGAGGCAGGTTATCTGCTGCTTAATGAAGTGACTGGAACTAGAGTTCCCATTTGTGGTATTGTCTCTTCAAATACCAGTTACTCTCTGAATGAAATACTGATAGACTGCTGCAGCAGTCCTCGTCTGTGTTTAAAACTCAACACGAATAGCTGATTATTTATAGTAAATGATGTCATCTCTCAAAGACTGACAATAGAGCAGAACACTGACACTATTGGAGCCCACCTTAAAGGTACTCAGGCTGCAAAGACATTCAAATTTATACCAAATCAACTTCAGTTTTTTCCCTGCCTTTATGAGAATAAAAAACTATAAAATCAAAAAAGAAATAGTATCTTCATGTTATGGGGGTGGAGAGAGGAGTCTGAGGTAGTAGATCAAACATAGTTCAAGTTGTATGACTTGAATGTCTCACTTTTTTCTTTGCCTCAGTTTCCTAATTTGTTAAAGTCAGATAATACTGGCTATGCCTCCTTAAATGAGACACTATATAAAGTACCTGGATAGCATCTTGCATGTGCTACTTTCTACAATTATCTATCCTCACAACAGTTTCCCTGCAATGTTTCTGTGGGTTGTTTTAAGGGATTAGGGCAACACATGAGAGAAAATGTTATCATTATGTCACTGTTTTCTACAATTACCTAATTATATGTTAACACAATTTAACAATTTGTATTCAGTAACCATTTACTAAAGATCTACTGAGTCAGGAACCATACTTTGTTATTCATTCCCCCCCACCAAGTTTCTCTTGGTTTTTATATCTTCTGTGTGGCAGGCCACCAAGCACTATAAATGACCAAGCAAGTTACAGTCAATAAAACAGATGAAGTTTTCCTCCTTGTTTACACCTGTATTCTCCCTACATACCCCTTTACATTTTATATTCACTGACCTCACAGTATATGTTTGTGTGGAAAATGTAACAAATTTATGAACTTTTGAAAAGTCACCCTAAAAACAGTCCTATAAGAAACTAACCTGAAAATCACATGACTGGAAATCAAGATGGAAGATGCATTTAATTTTTGTCAGGAAATGTGTACAAGCAAGACTAATAAAAAATTAGAAAATCCAGTAAAGAAGAAAAATCAGTAAGGTGAATCAGTCACAAATCTGGAACTCTGAGCTTGATGATTCATTCAACACAAACAGAATGTATGTCCTAGAAGAGTTTCTCCAATGAACAAAAAGTTGATTAAAATAAAAGTAATTAACTGGCAATGTAAGGAATGTTAAACTGCACTTTATTTTAAAAATCCACAGATAAATTCTTAAAACGATAAAAAATTTAAAACCCAGTAGAATCATGTGGCTCATTATTGTATAGATTTAATAAAATGTTTTCTGACTCATGTCTACATTCCTAAGATTATACAAATGTAATAATGCAATACTATTTCTTCCTTTCTCCTCCTAGTTTAGGGATTTGCAGTCGCATTTAACATCTCTGCTTTTTTACTTTTCTCATTTAAAAGCTTTTTCTTTGTTTCCAATTTGAAAATGTCCTATTTGAATGACAAAAATCACTCTATCTTATTTTTCTCTTTTATCTGTTAAGCTTCTTTTAATAGAAATGTTCTTTCCATGACAGTTTTAAGTAAAAAAAGCAAGATACAAATTGCATATTTACTATAGTAACTATTTTAAAATAATGCCCGATTGGGAAAAAAACTGTACTAATAGTTCCATTTGAAAAGTTAGATCATTATTCTCTTCCTTTGTACTGTTTTTCAATCTTTCTGAAATAAATTTAAATTGTTAAAAAATTTTGTTTATATAATTTAAAAATAAGTTTTTTAAAAAATCATAAGTTAAGCCAAAAGCAATCAATGAGCAAATTCAGAACTACTCCTAGCCTAATTTACATTATCATTTAAACATTTTTTTATTTAAACATTTTTCTCATTATGTATAATTCAGATGCAATCACAAACTAAGAAATTCAGTACTTTTACTTTGTTGACATTTCACTGATTTAAATATTGCTTTAAATGAATTAAGAACACCTACTTTCTCCAAATGGCCGACAGGTGGATAAAAAAAGATTCTCAACATCGTTAATCATCAAGGAAATGTAAATCAAAACCACACTTAGATATCACCCCATACAACACACAAACAAACAAACAAACAAAACAGTAAACTGGTATTAGTGAGGATGTGAAGAAACTGGAACTCTATACACTGTTGGTGAGAATATAAAATGGTACAGCCACTATGGAAAACAGTATGGAGGTTCCTCAAAAAATTAAAAATCGAACTACCATAAGATCCAGCAATCCCACTTCTGGGAATTTATCCAAAAGAATTAAAGACAGGATACTGAAGAGATATTTGCACTTTTGTGTTCACTGCAGCATTTTTCGCAATAGCCAAGTAGAAACAACATAAATATCCATTGATGGATAAAGAAAATGCAGTATATTTATACTATTCAGCCTTAAAAAAAAAAATCCTGTTATATGCTGCAACATAGATGAACCTTGAGAACATTATGCTAAATTAAATAAGCCGGTCACAGAAGGACAACTACTGCATGACTCCACTTATATGAGGTATTTAAAGTAGTCAAATTCATAGAAGCAGAAAGCAGAATGGTTGCCAGTAGCTAAGGGAAGGGGGAAATGGGGACTGAGATTCAGTCATGCAAGATGAAAAAGTTCTAGAGATCTGCTGTGCAACAATGTTCGTATACTGTACAGTTAACAATACTGTTGTATACACTTAAAATTTTGTTTGGAAGGTGTGTCTCATGTTAATGTGTTTACCACCACATTTAAAAGAAAAAAGAAACGCCAAATAATTCATAAATAAGAATACTCATATGTAAATAATACCATCCAATGGAGGAGGGGAATCACTGTTTTTCAAACATGCAGAAAGTGATGCCCATTTCTAATATCTTTTTATTTCTATAAGAATGATCTGTTTTCATTCCTTAACTTACTCATCAAAGAAAACTTCCTACTTTTGTTTCCCTTCACTCTTGGCCATCTGATGAGTCCCAACTGAGTCAGACCCACAACTAGCAACAGATTCATTTTATTTTATTCCCTGTCATAAAATAAGGTAAAAGGCATTTTTGTAATTACATAAATGCCACACAGGCAAGGGCTGGAAAATGGCAATTATATTCACAATATAAAATATGCTGCAAACATACCAAGAAAGAATTCTAACTACGGGTCCCCAGCCGAGACTTTTAAAAAAAAAAAAAAAAAAAAAGGTGTTCAGTAAACTTTTGATGTAATGGTCATGTCTTCTTATATCACCCCAAATAACTTTTATGAACATGAAGAAAAACAATACATTACTAATGGGATTAACTAAACAATAAATGGATTTTAACAAAAGTGAAAGGCAGCATTCTTTATACAAACTAAACGGCTACTATAAATTTCGAAAGACCATTTTCTTTAAAAAAAAAAAATCTCAATTACTTTTGCTTCTGTATAAGATGTCTTTTGTATTTTAACTCAAACAGTTGCCTAAGTAAGCCAATTTACATGTGATGCCTGTCAACCGGCAAATTTACATTTGGATTTTGTTGGCTTTGGACCCTGAATTCTGTTTTCTTTGTGCCATTGTTTTTAGGTTTGGCAGTAGCTCTAGATCTTTGTTTAACTTAGTTCCTCTGTCTAACTTCTGCAGTATGTACACATTATAAAATTATCATAAAACAACATTTTAGGTTCCATTGCCACAATTAATTTGCACTGAGTCAAAGCTTGCAAATTATGCTTTTATGGACTCAAAAGGAAAAAACACAGACATGCATCTAATTTCTTTACCTAAAGATATAAAAGCAAATAAGAGAAAGAAGTACTTGGTTCAACATACACAAAAGATTCATCATGAAGATCACATCCAATTTTAATGTATCAAAACTTGAGTAATCAGGGGTGAGTTCCCCACCCCATCCCAAGCCCCAGCAGTCAAAGCTCAATTTGTTTGGCTGCCAAAATGCCCATCTTTCTCTTCATCTCTATATTCTTCCAATATATTTTATCTAATACAGAAGTACTTAATGTCAGGTAGGGTCTCCTGCCATAGATTCTTCAAGTAACTGTGACAGCTTACTTTGTTAAAGTTAATACTTGAGAACTTCAATATAGAGTCACATAAGTGGATCATGCAATGAACCAATACTTTAAAAGGGACTTATACAATATTACGAGTTTGACCTTCAGTACTCGACAATGAAACTTAAAAATGTGCATGGATATCCTATATGCACATAAGAAGAGAATTAGTAGTCACTTCCACAAAACCCATCTATGTACTCATGAATTAACTCAGTTACCTTCATAGTCATACTATTACTAGGTTAATTACCCTAAATGCAATTTTTCACCCTAATCGAGGCAGCAATATCATTAGGAATATTAAAAAGAATTTTATTGGCTCTGGGTTGTGTTTTTTTGTATTTACATCTGATCATGCAGTATTCTCAATGTTTTAAGAACTCACAGCCTTTCAAAAATAAATCATACGGTTAAGACCTTATATGAAAAGGCTTTTATCTCCTACTGAATATCTGCCTAAAAACATCTGTTCCTTCATCTGAAGGTTGAGCTCTTTTTAACATCATTTCTGTAGAAGAGGAAAGCCAGTAAAGCGATTTTACAGAAAGTCAAACTCCTACTATTCAGCCAATTCTTATGGAACTCCTTTCCATCTGTTCCTTGACATTTAATTCAGGTTATGCACTTGCCAAAGAGCTTTCTTTGGATACTGAATCCACTGATGAAGACAAATAGGGAAAAAAATCAATTTACTTAAATATCATTAATTTACAATTTGAAAAGCCATCAGGCATTATGTTAAGATAGGCTCTACAATCAAATATATAGTCTGAGTTATAAACAAAACAAGAATCTAGACTGAACAAGTAATTAATATTTGGGAATTTTTTGCTTCTTGGTTGCATTAAAAATTTATTCTATGACAAAAAGACAATAAATCAGAATCAATATAATCAAGTTTTCATGGAGAGAAGATAACTTCTCAAAAGAAAATAATTCCCTGAAAAAGAGTTTGGGAATAATTTTGCAATAACTTAAAAAGTATTTTTAATAAAAGTTCTTATTCAGGGAATAAAGTGAGATAAAAAAGATACTCATTGATTCCACGCTTTGCTATTTATTGAAGAAGCTGTTTAAGAAAAATTTAAATAATTTTTGAAGCAGAAGTTAAAAATATTAGATCAAAGAGTAATAAAGACAATAAAAAAATTACTAGGTCTGGATGACAACCAAATGTGACTTTTGACAATCTCGAAAACTGTGACTACTAAGTAATTAGTAGCTACTATGTCAGAGGGCAGTTAGATTAGTAACTCTACCTGTTCTGACGGAGGTCCAGAGGAAAGCCTGAACTGTACAGATAAACTGTTCTCATGATTCTTGAAAAGCTGGTCTGGAGTAAGGAGGTCCACTGACTCAACAGGCAAGCATAACTCACAGAGAGCTACAGAACAAAGGTTATTGAGGTGGGGGTGAGGAAGGGGAGGAAGGGAGGAAAAATGACCCAAGACTAACCTCTCAGGATATGTAAGTATAATGTCAAAAATAACCCTTAGGTATAAATATATCCTTTATAAGATGCTAAAAATTCTACAATATTAGTCAAAGCAACAACAAAATAAGAGTCTAAGTTATAATAGAATATAGGACATATTTTTATCCTGGTTAAAGGTTTGACAGGCAAACAAAACCAAAGACAGGGAAAACATTTACTGAAATAGATGGAAAAGTGGATTCCCCAACTAATAAGGGGGAAAAAAAACCTGCATGGGGAAACCAAATTAAATGACTTGGTATACAAACGGCAATGAAGTTACTCTGAGGAATCCAGGATTTACCACTGCTAAATAAAAATTCCACATTACCACCACAAATTATAATGCCACCTCTTTCAAAATTTATTCTATTTTTTAAATTCTCATAAAATAAAATTGACACCTCCCCCCTTTTTGGTGTATGGTTCTATGAATTTTAACACAATTATAGTTTGTGGCCAGTAATTCTTCAAACATTTTTTTCCTGCATTGCACTATTTCTTTTCTCCTTCTGGGACCCCTTATGTTACTGGCCCACAGTTCCCTGAAGCTTTTTTCTATCATTTTTTCTCACTGAAAAATTCCTATCGACCTATCAAGTTCAGTTAATCTCTCCTCTTTCATCACCATTGTGCTGTTAAATCCATTCAGTGAGTTTTTCATTATGATTATTGTATTTTTCAGTTTCAAATTTTATTTGGTTCAACTTTACACCTTTTATTTATCTGCTAACACTTTTAGCTTGACAGTTGTTGCAGGGTATTTGCAATGTCTCTTATTCATGTATTTTTATCATGGCTAGTTTAAAGCCTTTGCCAAATAATTCCAACACTTATATTATCTTGTCAGTAGTGTCTGTCAGTGCCTTTTCTAATGTGTGTTATTTGTGGTTCTTTGCATACTGAGTAATTTTGGATTATATCCTTGAACTTTTGAATAATATGCTATAAAACTCAGGATCTTCTTAAATCCTACAGAGTATATTAATATTTTTGTTTTCACCAGCAGTTGACCTGATTAGGTTCAGGCTGCAAGTTCCAATATGCTTTCTGTAGGTTGTGATTCCAATGTCAGTTCAGTTTTCAAAGCCTTTGCAATGCTATTTGGATTTTTCCCATTGGTGTGCCACCCAGTGGTCAGTCTGCAATCCGGGTGGAGTTTTATCCCTCATCTCAGTTTTCAGTCTTTGAAATGCTAAGTATGATAATATCCTTGTATATGCACAGGTTGACAGTAGGCCCAGGTGTTTGTACACAACACCATGGGGTTTCAGTTCCCAGAAAGCAATGGAGTTAGCCTCAGCTCTCTTGGAATCCATCAAAGGTATAAGATTATCTTTCCTCAGGGTTTTGGCTCCTACAGACACCCACTGCAAACTGATATTATTACCAATTGGATTGAGAAAATAGAAAAAAGTAAAGAAAAAAACAGGGGATGACCTCAACTCCGAATTCTTCACCTTTTCTCATACCTCAAGCCAGAAATAGAGGGCTTCTGGATCTCATTCTATCTACACCACACTGCTCAATTCCAGGTTTCTGACTGCACTGAGGTTAGGTCAGGGGATCCTAAAGGTTTGGTGGTATTTCAAAATCTGATGTTCTTCTCTAATTTGCTTGCTGCTATTTATCCTGCATTCTGTGCAGGTTTTACAGTTATAGTCAGTTGTTTAAAAAAGGGGGAAAGAAGGGGATGTGTATTTAGTCATTATTATTGAGAACCAGAAGATACTACTGCTTTTTTTGTTAGGCGAGGCAACCCTTGTTTGACCTCACAGATTGCAAGGATCTTGTCAGCTTACAACCCCTTATTTTTTTATTTTTTACGTCTACAGCATCTGGTTTTCCTAGGTGGTCTCCCATCCAAGTACTAACCAAGCTCAACCCTGCTTAGCTTCCAAGATCAGACGAGATCGGGCTTGTTCAGGGTAGCATGGCCGTAGACTACTACTGCTTTTTAAATAAGTAAAAAAAACCTACATTTCTTGATTTCTAAATTCTGACTTATAGGATCTATTAGCTTAATGAAATTCTCTACTATCCAAACTATGGTGAGAATCCAGGTCAGAAGGACTGATTCATTTAATCCTCCAAACCTCAAACCAAACATTTCTATTAGCCAAGCTCCTGGCTGCAAAGGTGACAGAAAAATCACTAACACTTTAGCCAAATGCAAAAGTGTTTACCTGAGTTCAATAAGACCAAATCAAGGCCTTACCAATCACCTGAGAAGAGCCAACATTCTGAAAACAGGAGTAGCCCACAGCACTTGAAAGTAAAGATAAGAAATAGAAAAATATGGAGATAGCAGCATTGTTTCTAAGACCCCATGGAAACACTTCCATGTTGTTTGTGTCATGAATACAAATAACCACATTATTCTTTTGAGGTTTAGATGAAAAGTCTACTCTAGAAATAATCACTCACATAATAAACAATGGAAATATTTAGCTGCCTTAAGGCTCTATTCAATCTGAGTGCAAAGGCAAGTGGCTGACATCAACCGCAGCAACCCCAAGATCAGGCATTTGGAGTCCGCAGTTGCCCAAATGGATTTAATGAGTAAAGAAAAGTTGTTAGTCCAAAAAAATCTAGCACTAGCCAGCTGCACTGCCAAATGCAATACAATTATTCACTTCTACAAATGCGTATTGTGATTATGTACATGCTAGATAATCTGCCATATACTAATTAGAAATTACTGTTTAGTGAGTCTTACATGTAAATAATGCAATTAAGAGAAAGAAAATAGATATTAAATTATATTTTCAATATGCTTACTACTAGGAAGAGGAGGAAGAGAAAGAGGAGGAAGAAGAGGAAAGGGAGGAGAAAGAAGCAGAGGAAGAGAAGAAAAAGAAGAGAGGAGGGGAGAAGTACAAGAAGAGGAGAAAGAGGAAGAATAAAAGGAAACACATTGAAATCTGTGTTTAGGTTTCAGCAGAGACAATGGGTAATAGTTGTCCTATTTTTTCTTCCTGCCCACAGTTTCTAAATTTAGTCTAATGAATGTAATTACTTCCAAAATAAGAAAGTCATTAAAAAAATATCTGCACACAATTACCATGTGACCCAGAAGTCCCGCTCCAAGGTATTTATCCTAGAGGAATGAAAACTTACATTCACACAAACATTGGTACAAAAATGCTCAAAGCCATTCTAATCATATTCTCTAAAAACCATAAACGACATAAATGTCCTTTAACATGGATAAAGAAACTGTGGTACATTTACATAATTTGATACCTCTCAGCAATCAAAAAGAACTACATTCAACAACATAGTTGAATCTCAAAGTAATACACTTAGTGAAAGACGTCAGTCTCAAAATGTTACATGTTGTACTATTATATTTATATGAAGATCTCAAAAAGATAAAACTATAGTAACAGAGAACAGATTAGTAGTTGCCAGGGATTAAGAGGTAAAGAAAGGGAAAAGAAATAGTTTTGAGTGATAATAAAATTATTTTGTATCTTGATTGTGGTAGGACTCACATGAATCTATACATGTGCTAAAATTCATTAACTATACATCAGAAAAAAGTCAATTTAACTAATGTTCATTTTAAAAATAAAATTTAAAACCAGCCCTCTTAACTCATACAGGATGTTACAAAAGATATTTTTCTTCAAACAACAAAGATTACAGAGTAGCAAAAAACAAAATACAGCAAATAAAGAATCAATTAAATTCCAATCAAAATTCTAGCAAGCTTACTCCAAATAAATGTATACAGAAATACAAAAGCTCGGAATAGGCTAAATAATTTTTTAAACGAGAAACAAAGTTGGATAGACAATAGTATCTGGTCCCAAGATTTACCATAAATCTATAGTAATGAAGACATTGTGAGGTAGGCATAAATTATGATAAACACTGATCACTAGAAGAGAATAGAATCCAGAAATAGAACTAAACCTACGTGGTCAAATGATTTTCAACTAAGACACTAAACAAAAATTCAATAAAGACAGTCTCAAACAAATGGTGCTAGAACAAGTATCTCATGGAGAAAAAAAAAAAAAAGAATCTCAACCCCTATCTCATACTGTACACAAAAACTTCGAAGTGGTTCAGAGACCTATACGTAAAATCTAAAACTATAAAAGTTCTGAAGAAAACACAGGGAAAAAAAAGTCTTTGTAATTTTGGAGTAGGCAAAGATTTTTTTTGACAAACATGGAAAGCTTTGTTAATCACAAGAAGAAATTTAATAAATATCATTTCATCAAATTTAAAACCTAATGCCCTTCAAAAGACTGTTAAGAAAATGAAAAGGCAACACGGACTGGGAGAAATACTCATAGTACATATATATGACAAATATATCCAAAATTATGAGAAGCCTTATACTCAATAAAAAGTGGACAATACAATTTAAAAATGGGCAAAGAAGATACATGAATGGACAATAAGTATATGAGAAGATGGTAAACACGAACTAAAACCAAAACAATATACTACCACTAACCCACCTTAATGCCTTAACTTAAAAAGACTGACAATAGTAAGTGTTATAGAGGCTGTTAAACAACTGGAACAATCATGCATTGCTTGTAGGAGCATATAATGGTACAACCACTCTGAAAAGCAGTTCTCCAGTTTTGTAGAGTATTAACCATATTAAATATGACCCGGAAACTTACTCCTAGGTATTTAGTCAAGGATAATAAAAAAAAAGTCAATAAGAGACCTGTAATTTCACAACAGCTTTATTCATAATAGCCAAAAACTGTAAATAATCCAAATATCATCAACTGATAAATGGATAAACACACACTGGTATATGAAAAACTATTATTTAGCAATAAAAAAACAACTAATTTCTGATGCATGTGACAACCTGGATGAAACTCAAAACTACTAAGTCAAAGAAGCCAGATACAGGTGTTTATTATGTATGATTCCATTATTATGAGATTATTTCTAGAAGAGGTTAAAACTAACTTACAGTGATAACAATCACATCAGTGGTTCCAAGGTACAGGTGTTGAGGAAAATTGTCTGCAAAGGAGTAAAGGTAACTTTCTGGAATGACGGACATCTTCTATACATCTGTCAAAATAAATCTCAAAACTATTACATTATATACTTTAAATATGTGTATTTTATTATATATGTATATGTAGTACATATATTTATTATATACATATGCACAAAATACATATATTTTAAGTGTATAATTCAATAAGATATATAACCTAACATACAGAATATATATTGTATTATATGCAAAATGCATACATACAATAAAATACATATGTAAAATAAAATACTATATTGAATTAAAATCAGTAAAGTGAAATTAAGCAAACTCATACAAAGATAAGTTTAATACAAACTTATTTTCTGGGCTGAATCTTTCCCACTAAATTATAAATATCTAAACAACTAAATCAAAGAACTTTTGCCAGTTAGAAAAGCATGGAAAACTGAGAGGAGAAAAGTTTGTAGGAGTCTTAGCAGTCATCTGGTCTTCTCTTCTAGTTAGTGCAAAGTCCTACCTAAGGCATGTTAGTTAGGTGGATGGTTATAATAAATCAGTGAGAGGGCACTCACATTTCTTGAGACAGAGTTTTTCAACTGCTGAAACCCACAGTCTCTTGAAAAATTCTCTCTTAAATTGAGAAGAAAACTATGCTCTTCTAGAATAAGTTAGCCTGTGGATGAAATCCAGCCCACAATGTTTTTACAAATAAAGTTTTATTGGAATACAGCCATTCCCATTTGTTTACCACATACTGTCTAAGGCTGCTTTCATGTAATAATGGCAGAGACAAATGGCTGCAATATAAAACCTAAAATATTTATCTGGCCCTTTACAAAAAGTTTTTCTACCACTGTTCTAGAGGAACACCAGAGAAGTCTATACCCTCTTTTACATGACAGTACTCAAAAACGTGGAAAGTATTAGGCTCATCTGCTCTTAGTCTTTCCACCACATTTACTATTACTCCTATGTCATCATTTTCAGTAGACCAAATCCTAAGCATGTCCTAAACACTAGCTGATGAGTGACCCTTTGAAAATATAAAAATTAATTCATCACCCCATCTAACATGATGGTGGAACCATTAGTATCTATTACTCTGACACCACATTTATATTTATGCAGTTTAAGGTTTCGTTTCTTTTGGGCTCTATCACATTGATAACTCATTTTTTACAGTAATAAATTTTTTTAAATGTACATGTATTACTTTTATAAATAAAAACTGCATGAGGAGGTATCCACAAATTTTTCAACATAATTCATCTGAATTTGGAAATCAGATGTTATTTCAGGTATTTAATAAAACTCCTAGGTAATAATTTTCTTGCTCTTCAGTTACTGTAGACTACAATTCTATTCTATTCTATATTGTTTGATACAAGCCTTTCAGTTTGAGTATTATTCTCCTGCATGAACAAAATAGGCTCGGTAATCAAAGTTCCAAGGGGTAAATTCAGGGAAATGGTTCAGAGATAGAGATATGAAAAGGGAGGCAGGAGACTGCCCAGAAGAAATCTCAACAAATGTGATATAATGAAAAGTGCAAAGGCTTATAAATCAAACAGGACTAAACTTGATTTGGGCTCTCTCTTCCTTTTTAGCTATGTAACACATGATTGTAATTCAGAAGTAGAGTCAAGTAGGAATATAATGAACTAGCCAAGCATTACCTAAAAAATTTTTAAACATAAAACATAACCCAATATTTTGATGCAGTAATTACCCTTACTTAGCCTCAGACCTCTATCTGGAAGAACTTCCTCCCTCCATTACCTGCCTTATCCCAAGGAAGAGTGAGCTTCCTGACTTGTGTGCACGTTCTTGAATATGTGGCGTTAAAACAATAATAAATCTGCCAATACTAGTGACTGGCACTATTCTTTCAATCAGATCTTGGAATGGTATAAGGCAGAAATTCTGGGCATTTTCTTTGAAGTGTTGGCAAGCCCTTTTGGCAGCAGCAGTTCTAAAGCCGCGAACTCTAATCATTGTGTCATTAATAAAGCTGACATTTTAATCTTCATATGTCACTTTCTTGTGTCTTATTTTTCATTTGGTTCCAAACTCAGGATCAGGACTCTTTTTTTTTTTTTGAGTATGGGTCCTCTGATTAGAGTTCCACATGCCCTTCTTATATAAGCCACACTCCTAATGCATTCTCCACAGTGTTCAGCTTGTTTCTTAAAGTACAGTAAAAACTAATGCATTTGCAAGAAATAAATTCAGAATCGTCCACACTTGTATTCTTCATCCAATTTATTGATGCTGTCTCATTGACATCTAATTCAATAGCAAGTATTTTAGCTCCTTATCATTGAGACTTTCCATTCAAGTCAGTTTTCATAAAATAAGCTTCTTTATCAATATATTGCTTTAATTATAAACAATTATTAACAGGTTTGGGAACGAAGGCAATTGACTCTTGGTAAGGATACAACTCATATGGTTAAAACAGAAGTATAATACTGGAGTTTAAGTGGCCAATGGAAACACTGTCATTAGTATGTGTACTTTCCAGAGGGAATAAAGACGACTGATTAATCTGTTTGGTAAACAGAGCTTCAATATCCTGACCTTGAAAAATGGGAATACCACTATCCTTCTTTTAAAGTTCCCATGAGGATTAATGAAATGATAGGTATAAAGTGCCTAGAGAAGTATCTGGCACAAATCAGGTGCTCAATAAATACACAAAGCCAGCACTGAATGGAACCAACCCCCATATCTAAACAGAATCTATTACACAAGTCAATCTTATCTGAATAATCTACTTGAGGTTAAAACTGGGAATTATGTTGGAGATTATTTTTCATAATCCCAGCTGACCTTACTGGCAACCAAAACAATTTTTTAAATTCTCCAACAGCATGACGTTTAAAGCTTCTATATACATCAACAGAGAGGAAAAGCCTCAATATCCTAAAAGAGAAGGAAAACCACTCGGCACTGTGCTGATTATTCCACTCCCACCTGTATGAGCTAGAAATAGTAACCAGTTTTCGTTTCAGTTCAGAAATCCCATAAAATCAAGATATTACTACACATTTCCTTCTACCAGTCCCATGGCCTGACAAGAGAGGATCCATCCAAGAAATGGTACTATTAAAGGTAAAAGATTATTAAAAAAAATAAATAAATTTGAAACTATTCAGAATCATACTTCCTACAATTATAAGCCAAATCTGAAAAATATATACAGTTCAGTAAGTATAAGAGCTCATATCTGCTAGGTTTCAGTCACTGCAGTAAAATCATGTAAAGACCAAAGAAGTCAGTTCTTTGCAAAGAACAAGACTTTGACCCTGGATCCTATCCTAAATGAACATGTTTTGCCATCACGGATTCTGAGACATGGCTCTTACTCTAAACAGCAGTCCCAAATTGTTTCCTCATGTTGGTTAGAATCCTCACCTACAACCATATACTAAGCCACTAATATCCATGTTTCCTCTCCCACCACTAGTCTAACTTGCTATACTCAGGAGCTTACTTCTCTCTTCCAATTTCAGCATGATACTCTGATCTCATCTTGGCCCTCAAAGCTAGAACTACTTTAAAGGTTCTGCCCCAGGTCTGAGTCCCAAGTCCTCTTTTCACTTACATCATGCCCAACAGCTAACAAAATGCTCAAGCTTTCCATATTTGAAATCTTAAATTCTCTTTTAAAAAAATGAAACTTTTGTTAGCATGAGTCTATAATTTTGTTCTACATGGGGCACAAGAGAAGCAGAAAAAGATAAATTTTACCTTCAAAATGCTCTTAATCTTATTAAAGGAAATACATAGTAAAAGAAGTAAACATGAAATTAGTATAGCACATATCAAGTCTAAAAAAATACAAGGTGATAAGTGTTTTACTCCTTCCATCCGCATCATGTTACACAAAAATTAAAGCCTGTCATCCTTATTTTCAAAAATGATACACTGCTCCTTGATTTTGAAGCTCTTCACAAAGATAGCCATACCACCCTCAGGTTCTTATCCACACTTAATCATCCTCTTCCATGAAGTCTTCGCTGATTAACAAGAAGAAACCTTAACATTGTTCTACCTACACATAGTCCCAAAATTCCTCCACGTCTGCCACCTGAAATAACATGCTTACCTAACTGCCCACATAGGAAAATAAACCACTTAAACAATGTATTTAGTTGAACACATTTCTCAAGTGTTCCTATTCAGCTGGCTGGCCTGCATTAGCTTTGTGTAGGATATAATTGTTTCCTACATTGCTTGTCTACCTTAGGTTACTTGAACATTTGGAAATTTAATGTTTGAGGCAAAATATACTCTATGGAAATTGGGCAACAAGTTAAATAAAAATAAGTCCTCCCCTCACTACTCTACATTTTTTCAAAAGGGAAAAAAAGCACTTTTTAAAAAAGACATCCTACCAATATGTGTCAAACTTTTCCAGGTAAGATATTACTTCTCCAGCTTCACACTTGAAGAACATAAACACAAGGTTTACAACATACTGAACTCGCTGCAAGAAAACCATAGATGCGCTCAATAAATACATCTGCCTCTACTTCTACCCCTCATAAAACAGGTTCACCATTTATTTCCTGACCACAACCTGTTAAAAACACTGGGCTACATAAATATGGCGCTCATGTCCTAGATTTTCTGAGACAATTCCTATCTCACATAACCTTTCTTTCCCCATGAGGATGTCAATGTACAATTAAATATAACTGAATCTTTATAAATTCTTAAGACTTCACAAATAAAATTTTAATTCCTTTGTCTAACCAAAAGTATTAAATAATATTTGCTGTCCAAAACATATTGCAACCCACATTGCAGCAAGCAAAATACAACCCATATTGCAGCAAGCAAAATACAACCCCTCTAGAGGCAGAGAGCAAAATATTTCTAAAACATTTTCAGTATTACCCACTAAAAAGCTGTATTTTGACCAATGTTGGCTACCACAATATTAGAACTCTGCCTTCTTTCTCCCTAGATCAGTTCCTAAAATTTAAGTTCCTATCAGGCTATCAACTTCTCCCCTTCTTACCAGGTACCAAACTCCGTAACACTTTGGTCTTTATTTCCTTATTAAAGGCTTATTAAAATAAAATCGATTTAATTCTCTCCTAAACTTCAGTCGCATATGGCTTCCATCTAATTTAAAGGTTCTATCCTCATACCTGAATACACAATCAAAGGGTACCCCTACTAGAAAAGAGTCAGTAGTTAAGTGTGGCTACTGCATTTGATGCAATTGCTATTGCATCAAGTGAATACCTTCATTGGTGAACAACAGCAGCAATCTGTTTGGGTTTGGTTTTTGTTCTGTTTTACTTCTTTTCCCAATGACTACCTTTTGATTGGCTTTCATAGAGAATATAGTTAATAATATGGTAGTAACTATGTATAGTGCCAGGTGGGTACTAGACTAATCAAGGGGATCACTTTGTAAATTACATAATGTCTAAATACTGTGCCGTACACCTAAAACTAATATAATACTGAATGCCAACTCTAATTAAAAATTAAAAACAAAAAACAAATCTTTAGACTATAATACAAAATTTAACAGCAGGACTTCAGCCTCTCACTGGGTGATCCTTGCACTCCCTGGAAGCTGTAATATGCAGAGGCTAGCCAAATTAATCTGGTGTCTTTGTCTTCTCTTCCAGATTGTATTATCTGACAACTTCTTATTCTGGGTGAAGAAGAAAATTATGTTTCATGTATATTTAAGTCCAAGTATGGAATGTGGTATCTCAGACTCACTGGGAAGAGTTCAGTCCCAGGGATGACTTGTGAAAATCTGCAGAAAAAGTCAATGTTCCGATAATAAATCCAGACCTTCTCACAATTCCTAAAGTTGTTTCCAGTTTTCTGTTGATTGTTTTATTTTCACTATTATCAACAACCCTGTTGTGAACATTTTTGTACATCTATCCTGACACACTTCTGCAAGTATATGTAAAGAAAATAATGTTGGGCTAGAATGCTAGAGCAGGACTCTACAAACTTTCTTAAAGAAACAAATAATTATTTTTTACTTTGGGCCATATAGTCTGTGTTGAAACTTTCCCAACTCTGCCCTGTAGCACAAAAGCAGCCCCAAACAATACAAATACAGACTGGTGTGGCTGTATTACAATAAAACTTTATTTACAAGAAACAATGAGACAGATTTTGCCCCAAGGGCTAGGGCAGTAGTTTGTGACCCCCAACTAGAGGTAATATACATTTAAATGGCAATGCCAGACTGAAAATTATATGCATTTGACATTTTTATTAATACTCAAATAGATCATTTTTTTAAATAGAGATATGAGGCTCCCTAAATGGATATTCCAGAGAGTACCCATAATAAGTACCCAATGTCACGAAGTGTGAAGGGACTGAGATTGTGCCCTACTTATAACCTAACAAGGCAGACTATCAGTTTCATGAATGAAAGCAGAAGACATGAGACTCATGAGTCAGGTGACAAACTATTAGCCATATCCTACAGCAGCAACAAAGATGAGCTCAAATAGATGTCTGTACACACAGTGGGTTTATAAGAGAGGAACTCTAAGTTTAGGGAGCCTAATCTTTTATAGAGTGCAGTGGCATGACTTACCTGTGTTCTGGAGAGAGATGCTATCTCTATTATCCTGAACAGTAAACATTATCTGCCCATTATTTGCTCCAGAGAGATACACTAACTCTGTCTATTTTCCAAGGCTGTTTACGATACATGCATCCTTGAAAGGACAGTCCGAAACAAAGGCAGCCAGTGCCTCTGCTTGCAAAACATGCAGAATTCTAAGAGGACCGTAGAAAATTACCTCCAACATTATGTATCCTTTGTTTCTATACTATCAGGACCGTAGAAAATTACCTCCAACATTATGTATCCTTTGTTTCTATACTTTCTAAAGCATGCTACTTTATCAACCAAGCTGATTACTCTGACCAAGAAACTAGGCCCAAATCTATCATTTAATTTAACTTAAGCATCATGTTACTAAGGCTACTATATACAAGACTCCAAGCAGCAAGAGGCTAATCTATAGTACTGACCTCTACCAGGTCCTCCAAGGTCCTGGGCCAAATCAGCTGAACAAATCCCATAAACCTTCAGGGTCTACCACAGAAATCCAAGTGGCTTTCTCCTTATGTGTCTGAATCGACCTTTCCATTTAGACTGAAGCATTAATCCAGGCATGTACTAGCAATTAAACAGAATCTGCTTTGTAATCCATGTGACCCACAAGGAAATCTAAGGCAATTCTATCATTCATAACAACCCTGGCCAGTGACTTAGCTGACCTGAATACCTTCTAGAGACAAGGTGGTATCACTGATCACTTGAGCTAAAGTCAGGGACTGATTTTATAATACCTATCCTAACTGCATGACTCCATCCTATGGATAACTGCCTGGGAAATACACGTAAATAATGAATCAATCATCCCTCCCAGAAGTTCCCCCAAATAATCAAGGTTAGCCTAATGCTGGAGAGATCTCTATAATCATTTGAAAACTACATGTTTCATTGAATACCTGAAGGTCTCTTACTACTCCCCTATGATGCGAGTCACTATGTTTTTGGTAAGGAGGAAAGTTAATGCCTGCCTTCCATACACAAAGTACAATGCCAAGAGTGCTAAAGGTGCCCCTGGAATGCTGTTTATACCTGTTGGAGGTCCACATGTAGGAGCTAAATCAGTCAGGGGTAAACGCTGATAGTACATTAAATGTGGCCTTTTAACAGGCTGGTGTGCCTTAGGGTTTTCAATTTAGTTTGAATCTCATCCTTATTTTTTGGAGACTGCCTAAGAAAAGTCAGTCCAATCTGTCTTATCTGTCCAAACATCAGCCAGTTGGCATTTGGCCACTTCATAGAATGACTGAGCAATGGCTACTGAAATGGGGGCAGGGAAGGCACCTGGAGGTTTTGATAGTTGTATTATGTGAGAGGTATAGGAGTTGGGGACATCCCCTACTACTTCCAATACACTTCTTAGTAAGGTTAAGAGAAATGACAATCAAATCATGGTCAGAACTATCTGGGAGTAAACAGCAAATCCAGCATTCAGTTAAATTTAAGACACTTGCAACTGTTTGGGAGAGCTATATCAGGAAGTTTTCCTTCCTGAGGAATATTCTGGGGGCAGTTCTGAAAGATAAAGATCACTAACCATCCCCAATGCCGATCTCCCCACCCTTCCACCCCTGCCTGACCAACCCCTTACTCCCCACCCACCCCCTCTTACTTCTCAGGGTCAAAGGCATTCCCTCCCTAGAAGCCAGAGGAAATCAATATGACCCATTCTCGTAGCCATAAATTTATTTTTTATCTAATAATTTCCTTCTCAGACCCAGTCTCTTCATCTGGAAGAGTTAAGTGCAAGAAAAACAAAGGCATGTTTTTCAAATAAAAATTGCAGAGAACTATTATGCCCACCCCCCATTCTGACACACATGAGCCACTGTAGGGGGATTTTAGAAATGCTTCATATTGCTGAAAATGCCTAGTTGTTAAGCCCATTTTCTTGTTGCAAAATTCTATTATCCTCAAAGTTTATAACAGTGCCTGGTACATTATATA